>NW_020328528.1:0-190758 GCF_001858045.2 Oreochromis niloticus
AATATCACCATCAGTCCCTCTTGATGCTTCAGTGAGAAAATTGTGACTATAAACTGAACGGCGCACCCTGGTGGCAACGCAGTTCACCATGAAAGATGAAGTGGCTTTTGAGGGGCTTGAAAAGTTTAAAAAGTCTTGAAATTTGGCGCACACCTCTAATGTGATGAGGGCTTTGTTTTTATATGTTCATTTTCCTTGAACAGCGCAAAATGGCTCCACAGCGCCCCCTACAAAATTTCAAAACAACAGCCCCTGCTCTGTGTTTTATGTATGAGTTTGAAACCTGGCAAGCTTATTGGAGATATCAAGATGTACAAAAAAGTCTCTTGGAGCAATATCCCAAATCCAACAGGAAGTCAGCCATTTTAAAATTAATGTGTAAATTTGGCGACATTTTCCCCTCTTTTCAGGCCTCATACTTTGACGAACTCCTCCAAGGGATTTCATTAGATTTACGCGATCTCCTGTGTGTGGAATCTAAAGACCTTTGTGATGTTAAATTGCGAAGCTTTTTACGTTCAGGGAAACGGGGTGGCCATGGCGGCACGTGGAGTTTCAATCACTCGCCAAAAAGCAGTAACCTGCTGTCGCTCAAAAACACAATGTCCAATCTCTCCCAAAGTTCGCAGGCGTGATGAGACTCGAGCTCGGAAATGTTTGTTATGCCATTTGTCAGTAATGGTTAGAGCGCCACCTAGTGGGACGACTATAATAATGGTTGAATGAGATGAAATTTTAGCTGGTGGTTAAATGCATGAATTCCATCAATGTGACATCAGATCGGAAGCGCTGGTTTTAGGTGTTGGGCTTGGCTCGACGCGCCGGGGGTGCGAGGGCCCTCATATCGCTGCTTGCAGCTTTAATTATTTTTTGTGTTTTTGTAACATGTATCCTGCCATGTCTGAAACTCATGATTAACCGTATAATTGTTTCCACTGCTGCTGCATACATAGCCGTGACAAATGATGATGATGATGACTCCGACCTGTTGGAACATGAAGACTTTGTGTGATTAATGATGATGTGATAGAAACTGTACAACAAGATGTTACATACTGATATCTCACTTCAAAGTTATACTGACAACAGGAGGGAATGTCAATGGAAAATTGTACTGGTAGTCAGTATAAGCTTTTAATGATATAAGTTTGCATATGATAGAATACTGTATGTTGACCTTTTGATGACTTAGACTATTGTCCACTACAAGACTGTTTTATAAATTCTTTCTCACAGTGATAATAGCTGAACAAGCAGGAAGAGGAGAGCTGGACACTTATCTGCGCTCCCTAACAAGAAGAGAGGCTGCGTCCTTCTGAATCTCACAACACACACGCATACACCTAAACCACTCTTATCTTCACTCCCTACGCACTAACTTTCCTCTGCCTATGAATAGACGTATTCACTGTTGTATTATTTTTGTATATAAATAAAGACAAGTGCAAGAACAGAGCGCTGATCACAGGGCCCCCACTCTGTTGTGAGCGTTCTGTGACCGCCCTTGCAAGTAAAGATCTACAGTGTGTGTCTCTTCACTCTTAGACTCTCAGCTGAAGAAGTGTCATTTAGAATAAATCTCTTGACATTTATTTGGTCCTTCGAGCCGGATCAGAAATATCAGAACTGTTATCTGTGACTCTGTTCCAGGATCTGGCACACTGTTTCCTGACGCCGTGGAGCCAGCACCGAAGTCTGTGCACAGCCCTCTTAGACGAGGAGGACCCGGGACGTTCGAGTCCGGGCCGGTCTGGTCCACGGCGGTGGGATTCAGTCTGACGATCCGAATCACCAGTGAGACGTCTGAGGGTGAGAGAAACACTATTTTGTAAAACGGCCACGAAGATTTTAAGAAACGCGTAAAATAAAATGATAAAATAGGTTAAGTTCGCCAAAGGGCCAAAAGAACTAAGTTTAGACCAGTTTCAGAGGTAACCGAAATTATCTCGTGACAAATTATTAAAGAAACGCGTAAAATAGGTTAAGTTCGCCAAAAAGAACTAAGTTTAGACCAGTTTTAGAGGTAGCCGAAATTATCTCGTGACAAATTATTTAAGAAACGCGTAAAATGGGTCAAGTTCGCCAAAAGGCCAAAAAGAACTAAGTTTAGACCAGTTTCAGAGGTAGCTGTTAAATACTTCCTAACAAATTAGCGCGCAAATGTCTATCTGTGTGTATGTGTGTATGTGTCTAGAAGTAAGTTGATTTTACAGCACAATACGCTGCTGAACTACTTCTATTTTATTTGTTTTCTTTGCTGAGGCTCACGTACTGGTGACAAAGGAGAACGGTTGGGTTTTATCTCATAAAACTGGTACCGCTTCACCTATAGGGTGAAGTCGAAGGCCGTATCAGTAAACCACTCTGAAGTCAAGCGTGCCAGTGACAGCCCAGCAAAATCTTTGACAATGGGGAATAAACAAGCAAAATTAACACCTGATGAGGAATATTTAGAAAAACAACAAACCGGAGCAGGTAGAATAAGTGCAAATATGTGGAGAAATCCACAAAAAGCTAAAAACCACAGCTGGGAAGGGAAATGCAATCCCTCAGCTGTTACCCAGTTGAAAGCTGTCCTGAAACAAGAAATTACATTAACAAAAGACCCAAAGAAGAAATTAAAACGTGAAGAAGAATATAAACTTCCAAGCATGGGAAACTGAAGCTGAAAGGAGAACTGAAAATAAGAAAAGAAAGAGAAGGTCTCAGTTTTTGCCCTCGACGCTGACACTGTTCTCACAGCTTTCAGTGGAGGCTACAGGGGAGGTTTCAGAGGCCAAAAGAGAGAAAGAGGAATGCGTAGGGGAAGAGCAAGAGGTAGAGACAGGCCTAGACACACACCAAGCAGTGGTTTTAGTACTACATGCTGGAGGTGTGGAAAAGAGGGACATTTTGTACGTGACTGTAAGAAACAAAGAAGCAGTTCAGAATAGGAAGAACATAATAATCCCTCACCAAGTAAAAAATTAGAGATCTAAGTATAAGTTTTAAAAGGACTGGAAACAGACCCAACTGAATACATATAAATGCAAGAGGAATAAAGTAAAATTTAAAAAAAAAAAAGAAAGAGGGCTAAATTGTTTTAGAACTTAACTGTAATGTATTCAAGTTGATGATAGCAAGGATAACAACCTGTAAACTGGTATGAACAATGAAACATAGTTAGGATGAAGACCGTGCCCAGACTGAATAGAACGAAAGAAAATACATAACTCACACAAACACATATTAAATGAAATAGAGAGATGCATAAGGTATATTAAGGTTGTGTCATTGTTCAGCCAAGGAAAATGTGTGAAAAGGAAAATGTCTCCAGCTTGGGAAAGGGTGAGACTGCAGCTCACCCTCAGCCCTTGGTGGACACAAATAAAATATAAATAAAATATTGTAATATACTATTGCTGTTATATAAAAAGATAATAACATTAATAATGAAATAATATTAATATGAAGAGGCACCTCAGTCAGCTATGATGTGAGGTGGATAATTGTTAGAAGTAATCTGCATCAAGCTTAAGGTTGCTCAAATTCAGTATAATGACATATGAAATGAAGAAAATAAAGAAAATATGTAAACTACTTAAGTGCATAGAGGCACTTGACCTGCTCGAAAACCTGTCATCCTAGATGAGACATTGCTGAAATATAGAGCACACCTATACTAACAACTAAAAACCCTGTATACAACAGCTAAAGCTACACAATTGAGAAGCTGAATTAAATATATGGTCACTGCTAAGCTGATGAGCAGGTTACACATTTTTTTTAGAGCAGGAGCTGCATAGGAACACATCAGAGGGAGGGAAACAGCTATTAAAGCTCAAACATGAAGCTGTCTGTGGGCTCAGTTTTTTTCCTCACGCTTCTGATTTGTCTTTGGCAGCAGCCTTTTTGCATCCTGACTCGTGTGTAAAGCGTTCAAGCCATCGGTAACTTGTTTTTTGTTTTGTTTTGTTTTTTGTTTTGTTGGGTTGAAAACTGAATACATTTGTGATCATACTTGTGGATCACAGTGGCACATAATGATTAGGCATATGATTTACTAATGCAGATGTAATAACTTTATTCTAAAATTCAAGGAGAACAAACAAGAACAACATCTTCAGTTGTGTCTTGTTGTTGTTCTCTGTGTAGTGTGCTGAGTTTTGTTTTTGTTTCTTTTGTTTTTTGAAATGTTGCTTGAGTGATGAGTACTGTAACTTCTGTTCAGAGCCAGCTGAGAGCTGGGTTGTCTGTTTTGTTTTATGTGACAAGCCAGAAAAGTTAAAACTTAGTTTCTTGTTTTGAAAAAGAAAAAGGGGGAAAAAGGGAGGTTTTGTGTTTCTCAGCCAAGAACAACTACAATTTAATTTTATGTTTTTGAGAAAGGAGAATTTAAAATAATAGTAATAATAATAATAAAACAAAGAGTGATGTTTTGTTTAAGTGTTGAAGCAGGCTAATACTGCAAAATACCATTTAGTGAATGATCTGCGAGCAATAAATGAAATCATCTTATTTATCTTTAAATAAACTCCAATTATGGAGACCTGAAGTCACATGCTTAGGGCACACCCTCTCAGGTGAAGGCAGAAAGCTACTAAACAAAGAAAAGAAGCTATATAAAATGCGCCACAGCCACAAACTAAGCATTCATATTCTTTCTAACTCTTTGTGAGCCTGAGTTATGACCTTGGCTCCCTGTTTTTCTGCTTCCACCAAAGGTGGGGGTGACGCTCCCGTGGCATGTGCTCTGTTCTCTTTACTATCACAAAGAGGAAAAAAAAGAGAGAGAGACCCCTACTGTCTGAATACAATATTCTCTTCATAACTCGGCAGTATGAAATGTCATGAAACAGTGTAACTCACTCACAGTAAATCAGCAGTATAGGATAATACAAACCTATCTAATAAATCTAATGATTTTCAAATTCTTTTAACTAAGAAGTGTGATGCAAACTAAAACTACATACTGATTACACAAGAAGTATGATGTGGCCTACAGCAGTATCATGATTCACTCATTTTGATTATAGGTATAATGTAATATATAACAGCATAATAATCTCACAACTGCTTCAAGCACATTTGCCTTTCTTAACACACGTGAGAGAAAGGCAACTGTTGAGAAAATGCTCTTTTGGGTGAGACAGGCCCAGAGGCCTTGCATGCAAGCTACTAATACACATACATGCAATGAAGAACAGCTTACACTACAGCACACACTATACATGCGCCTATATCTCTCATTAGTGTTAAAACAGGGAAAACTTAATAGTTTTGTTATCAAATGCTGAAGTTTATCCACTACTAACAAATAAACTCTCTGGGTTGCAGGACAACAACTTCAAAAAGAACGACACCGGTATGACCAACCAGTGATGAAACAACAAATTTAGTGGTTAAGAGTCAAATGGTGAGATGTTTTCTGCTGATTGAATCATACAAGTGATTACTGAAGGAAGGAAAATTCCTTTTTTGTGCTTTTAAACGTGATCTTACGAATTTTAATATCTACCTGTGTTGTCCTGTCAACTTGGTGGGTTATGAGTTGATTATATTGTGAGGAAAAACAAAAAAGGGGGAGAGAAGGCTGACACAGGGCCTGGCCCGGTGTTTCTCCCCTCTCTGAATAACACAGCCAAAACAACATCATTTTCCTGTTCGTCTGTTTTTGTTTTGTTTTTGTTTTTTCTCTTTATGTTTAATTACAGGCTGCTTTGCCGGTCCTGAAAGCCGAAGCTGACCTGGACTCCTGCTCTCCCCTCTACCATCTCTGACCCTGACCAAATGCTGCAGCAGCTGGACCCATAACAACAATCTAAAAATGTCAACAGTGCTACAGGAAAGCGATCTCATGCAGCAGAGACGGAGAGCGTTAAATCCAAGGCCCGTTTCACTACACGGGGGAGATTTCCAGACAGCTTCAGCTGACAGATCTGTGACGAGACGCCCATTAAGCCCGAATGAAAAGTAAGGCCGAGCAAAAGAATGCTGACCTTGATAACTCTGCATTTACACTGTACAGGACAGTGACGGACCAACACGGATGATCGGGCAGCAGAAGAAAGGGCGTGCCAGAGACAGGAGGAGTAACTGAGGTCAAAAGGCACCTCAGAATGGACAAAACACAGAAGAAGATGCAGGTTTCACCTGCGGTGAGCATGGACACTGGAGAAAGGACTGCCCCAATTGGGGCCAGGACCAGGACAGACTGAACTATGAGCAGCAGCAGCAGCAGCAATGGTCGCAACCGGACTGAAAAGGAGGAGGGCAGGACCCCAGGGCACGCTTCAGGCCGTGGTTTACCCAAAACACCAGAACAGGAAAGTGATAAACACGCCAACATACACAAACATACACATCTACACACACTGACTCAGAATGAAGAGAAACACACACCTGAACAGACGTGCACTTGTTGATTGAGTGAGAAATGACACACACACACATCAGACAATGTACACTCATCAAACATGACTGACGCCCTGAACGCCTTGAGACAGATCCAGCAGGCCCAAAATCAGGCCTATGTAAATAATACAAGTGACTGCTAAAAAGACTACTACTGCCTTTTCACTGTGCAATACTTTTTGTTAAAAACCAACGGTGCAATAGACTTCAATACTTGAAATACTTGAAATACTTGAAATACTTGCAATTCCTTTGTATTCTTATTCTTATTTATTATATTTATCCCTTTTGTATACGCTTGTTTACATATGTCTCTGTATTTATATATATATAGTATTCTGCTCACATTCTGTAACTTCTGTCGGTGATCTTATCTTACTCATTGGAGTTGGAGTATTTTTATTTTTATTTTTTGTGTTTTTGTAACATGTATCCTGCCATGTCTGAAACTCATGATTAACCGTATAATTGTTTCCACTGTTGCTGCATACATAGCCGTGACAAATGATGATGATGATGACTCCGACCTGTTGGAACATGAAGACTTTGTGTGATTAATGATGATGTGATAGAAACTGTACAACAAGATGTTACATACTGATATCTCACTTCAAAGTTATACTGACAACAGGAGGGAATGTCAATGGAAAATTGTACTGGTAGTCAGTATAAGCTTTTAATGATATAAGTTTGCATATGATAGAATACTGTATGTTGACCTTTTGATGACTTAGACTATTGTCCACTACAAGACTGTTTTATAAATTCTTTCTCACAGTGATAATAGCTGAACAAGCAGGAAGAGGAGAGCTGGACACTTATCTGCGCTCCCTAACAAGAAGAGAGGCTGCGTCCTTCTGAATCTCACAACACACATGCATACACCTAAACCACTCTTATCTTCACTCCCTACGCACTAACTTTCCTCTGCCTATGAATAGACGTATTCACTGTTGTATTATTTTTGTATATAAATAAAGACAAGTGCAAGAACAGAGCGCTGATCACAGGGCCCCCACTCTGTTGTGAGCGTTCTGTGACCGCCCTTGCAAGTAAAGATCTACAGTGTGTGTCTCTTCACTCTTAGACTCTCAGCTGAAGAAGTGTCATTTAGAATAAATCTCTTGACACAGGTGGTGATGGTGTCTGGGACAGTGAGGGACACGCCCCTTTTTCCATCGTCTCTGAAGTAGCAGATACACACAAACATATTCTATTACATAATAAAACATATTTTTATGTCTGTAAATTACTTGTATAACAGTACAGTTACATCCTGCAGTGTGAATTACTTGTATATGTTGCATTGACAAAGTAAAAGAGCTCTGCGTTGCTGAAGAAAGTGAAATAATATATCCCACAAAAACAAAGCACATCTTTAAATAAAACATCGGCCTGAAGCATCAAAACATGCTTAAGAAAAAACTCACAATTATTCTATTTTCATGTTATTCATGTGTGCAAAGACAGCAGAAAGTTCACATGGGTTTCTAAATGTGCTCGTATACACTTTTTAAAAATGGAATATGCATCAGATCTCTTCACAAGAGAGGCCTACCCAACTTCCACCAGATCCCAGATCCAAGTCTCAGGGAAGAAAGAGCGAGCTGTCTCTATTGGTGGAGGAAGCTGCCCAGCAGATCCCAGATCAAGACTACTTAGTCCACGTATGGGATCTCTAACCAGGGGACTTAACAACGCCGAACCAATTCCTGAATAAAAAAAGAAAAATAATTATCTGTTTTCTTTTTGGTAAATAAAAAGCAAAATTTATAGCCAGACACAACACAAACAAGCGAATGATTCACCGGAGACGTCATGAGGGCCATCATGGTAAAATTTTCCTTTGAACTTGAGGCATGAAGGCAATCGAAAAATCAAGTTTGTCGCCATCTTCAGTCCGACTTTCTAGATATTTCAGCAGCACACAAAGATCAGCAAAAACTGGTGCCTGGAAAACTGCATAGGCGTCATTTTGCTCTTGACTGGGGTACGGCAAAACATATCTTTTTGGTCTCACATTTAGGCATTCTGTAGCATCTTGAACCTCATATGGGATACCTGAGGATTTCTTGAGTGGGAGCAAGTCAAATATCTGAAAAGAAAAGTGCAGTTCAACAAAACATCCAAACATTTTTTGCCTGCCTGCCTGGTAACATTTGATCCACATATTTTTTTTAACTGTTACATGTAGTACTGGTGTAAATACGAGTACAGATTAGGCTTAAATCAATTGCTGATGATCTAAGAAGACTTCTTAAAAAAAAATAAATTAAAATGATCAAGTTAGCAGTAAGTGTCCGCAGAGGTGAGGTGTTATAGTTGAAGTATCTGTTTACCAAATCTTACAGCAGTTCTACAATTTCACTATAAACACCACATCGTTCGTAGTGACTTATATGGCTACAGTAAGTCTTCTCCATTTGAAGCTGTCTCGGTAGCACCTTAAACTCACTACATCTTACTTTTTCCAGGTTTTGCTGTATGTTTAACATCAACAAATACTCATGTATTTGAGCAGTTTTGATGCAAAGTTAAATTCTTCTCAAGTAAAGCAGACACTGACTGGCAGGTGATACACTTACAGATTGTTACATGGTTGAATTATTTGCTAAAAAAAAAGTCATGATCCTGGATTTATCTCCATGCTGAAATATTAATTTGCCCAAAAGGAATTAATTTTATAAGATTAAAATATTGCTGTCTGCAACCACATGAGCAACAAGTGATCCTGAAACATACATTTAACCACACATGCATATGTAACCTTGTATTATGTATTATTACTGTTTAAAACAGTTGAATGCAGGACTGCCCAAAGAATACTTATCAGGACACAAGTACCAGAGCGAAGGCGTGAGCTGTTGGTAACTCACGACACTACGGGCTCTGGAAATAAGGATGTGTCCACCTCACTGGTGGTAATATCAGCAGTTACCTTATCTGCATCCAGAGTCTTCCCAGGCTCCTTGATGAGAACGCTCTTGTCGATGGCGCTCACACCACACAGAGAACGTGGCAGGGCCGTCACCTGCATGTTGGTCTCTTCACCTGGGACGGCTGAAGATGGTGAAAACTCCACTGACACCTGACACAAAACACTCGTAGAAGTTACTGTGATGAGTCCCCACTCACTGCTGGCTAAATGTGCTGTTCATTGTGGTGAGTGACAAATCATGAGTCCCAGTGGGATGGCTGTAGCCCAAGCTGCACACTGTATGAATCTGTGTCAGTGTTAGATAGAAAGGACTTGCATCATCATTGAAAAAGGTGCTTGTATAAATGGTAGTGAGCGAATGAGGTGGTATAAAGGAGCACTTTGAGTCCTCAGGTAGAGTAGAAACAGCTGTGGAACAACCAGTCCATTTACTGATGCTAGAAATCCTCACGTGATTTAGCCAACTGGAGATGACTTTGATTTGAATTTGACTGCAGACAAATGACACCAAACACACAGCACACCTCTAGAATTACACTCACCTTGTTGCTGAAGCATTTGTCAGTAGAGAAGTTGGCACTGTGGGCAATTACATCCTCACTTGGCAGGACAGCATAAGCCACAAGCTGGAACTCTGGAGCCATCTCAGGAGACACTCTAAACTGAAAGTTCACCTGGCCCTCAGTCACTGAAACACAGGTCCATACATACATCCACAGATCAACAAAACAGGCCAAAGTCCATGCTTGGCTGTGGCATATGTGGAAATATGGGAATTTTACCCGATCTATCTTGCACTTGAACCTGTTTTTGTCCTTGCATGATGACAGCTCCTCTGGACAACACCTGGAAGTCAGAAATCATTTAAAAACAAGCCTGAACTAGCACTGATATCTGTGGACATACACTACCAGTTAAAAGTTTTGACACACCACCTCATTCAGTGTTTTTTTATTTTTTTTTATTTTAATACTTTCTACATTGTAGGTGAAGCAAAGAAAAATCTATAAATAACTCTAAATATGTTTTATGTTTTAGAGTCCTCAGAGTAGCCGCCCTTTGCTTTACTGACAGTGCTGCAAACCCTCGGCCTTCTCTCAGTGAGCTTCATGATGTAGTCGCCTGACATGGTTTCACCTCACAGTGTCAATTGGTGGAACCTCCTGCCTTCCTAATGGGGTTGGGACCATCAGTTGTGTTGTGCAGAAGTCAGGTTGGTGCACAGCTGACAGCCCTGTTTGACAACTGTTAGAGCTCATATCTGAATGTGTCCCCAGGTGCAGTCACAAAAACCATCAAGCACTGCGATGAAACTGGATCACATGAGGACGCCCCAGGAAAGGAAAACCAAAGGTCCCCTCTGCTGCTGGGGATACATTCATCCGAGTCACCAGCCTCAGAAATCACAAGTTAACAGCAGCTCAGATTAGAGTCCAGATAAATACCACACAGAGCTCCAGTAGCAGACACATCTCTACATGTTCAGTGGAGACTGTGTGAATCAGGCCTTTATGGTCAAATAGCTGCTAAGAAACCACAACCAAGGAAAAGCAACAAGCAGAAGAGATTTGTTTGGGCCAAGAAACACAAGGAGTGGACATTAGACCATCTGTGCTTTGGTCTGATGAGTCCAAATTTCAGATCTTTGGTTCCACCTGATGTGTCTTTGTGCGACGGAGAAAAGGTGAATGGATGGTCTCTACATGCATGGTTCCCACTGTGAAGCATGGAGGAGGAGGTGTGATAGTGTGGGGGTGCTTTGCTGGTGACACAGTTGGGGATTTATTCAAAACTGAAGGCACACTGAACCAGCATGGCTGCCACAGCATCCTGCAGTAACATGCCATCGCATCATTTATTTTCCAACATGACAACGACCCCAAACACACCTCCAGGCTGTGTGAGTGCTGTTTGACCAAGAAGGAGAGTGATGGAGTGCTGCACCCGATGGCCTGGCCTCCACAGTCACCTGACTTAAACTCAAAGGAGATGGTTTGGGATGAGATGGAGGGCAAAAAGGCCAACAAGTGCTCAGAATTGTTCACCAAATGATTAAATATGTGTTCATTCATAGTTTTGATGCCTTCAGTGAGAATCTACAATGGAAATAATTCAATTCAATTTATTTATACAGCTCAAAATCAAAAAAACTGTCACCTCAAGGTGCTTTATATTGTAAGGTAGACCCTACAATAAGATTAATAACAGGTATCATTCGATGCAGAGAGGTCTATTAACACATAGTGAGTGAGAAAGGTGACTGGAAAGGAAAAACTCAATGCATCATGGGAATCCCCGGCAGCCTACGTCTATTGCAGCATAACTAAGGGAGGATTCAGGGTCACCTGGTCCAGCCCTAACTATATGCTTTAGCAAAAAAAAAAAAAAAAAAAAAGGTCATGAAAATATGGAAAAACCATAAAATAAGTAGGTGTCCAAACTTTTGACTGTAAATTGGTGCAGTTTTGTGGCTGAAACTCTGATATCTTATGAATTTTAAAAGTTGCTCGTAGAAAATTGTCTTCAGACCTTCAAAGCATCCTCGGGCCTAAAGGATAAAATCAGCCAACGGAAAGGAGTGAAATATGTCATGGCCTGGGTCTAGGGACCCAGGGCTCATGTATTTCCAGTGTATGTTTATGTTTTCCGTGTGGTGTTTTGGTTTGCTCTCCGTTTCTCCATGTGTCTCCCTGTGAGCTTCCGGAGGTGCGGGTTTGCTGAGGAGACTGCGAACCCGGAAGTGTTTCTGCTCCTGAGACAGCCACACCTGCCGCTCGTCGTCCTCTGCCAGCTGCAGCAGATTACGCTCGTCAAGGGAACAGCATTTAAGACTGCAGCTGAGCTGAGGCCGACGCTGGATCCTTGAGTCAGAACTCGTCAGTACTGCCGTGAGCTTTTGCATAACCTCCGAGGAAATAGATCTCCTGCTAACCTTCTGTTTTTTGTGTTACCAGGAATCTGGAGCGGAGTGTGCTTCTAAATCACGGTGTGGGAATTGGAGTTTTTTGGAGTCGCAACTTTTCACTTTTCACGGACATCTGCACTGTGTGGGATTCAGGGAGAATCACCACGGGACCACAGTGCTGGGATTTTGTATATAGTTTTTTCACCTCCTGTAAATAAATCCACTGTCCTTCACTAAGAGTCTCGCGTTTGGGCCCTACTTTCACTGCCACTCCACGGTCTGCCATCACAGCCCGTGACATAATAACAGCTCTTAGTAATTAAACTGTTTAAAGATAAGTTACAGACCCAGTTTTTGTAGCTGTTCGAAGGGTTTTGAAAAGTATTTTTGTATTTTGTCTTTACTCTGATTATAATGTTAAGTTAGCTTACTCCACCCATCCCCTAATAATACTGTTAAATTACAATGAAAAATACCCAAAAGGTCTTTTCTTAAAGTGCAGTTTGTCTCATATGTTTTTAAAAGATCCTGCGGGTGCCCACAACTTACAACAACATCATTATTTTTTTCTACTTTTTTCATTTTCCTGTGATTATATGCTAAAAATCTGAACAATTTTAAAAAAATGTTATTATAAAATGTTACCACATATCATTGCTTCTTTCTGCACGGTTATTTATTGAACATGCATATCTTGTTTGTTATCTTGACTGACTTGGGTGTGACCACTATCTGGTTATTGAACATTTGGAATTCTACCAGCGACAGAACGATGTACTATAAATCTCTCTGTTCAATTTGACTAGATCACTAATTTATCTTGTGACAGCTTTACTATGTTGCTTTATTTGCAGTACTAGTACTTGTCTTTTGTTATTATATTTTTCTAATTCTTTATACGTCTCTAGCATCTGTTTCTTGACCTAACTTGTTCATACCCAGTGTAGCTGTCATAGTGAAATGTGTTTATTTGTTCTCAATTTTTGTGATTATAATGTTTTTTATGATTATAAAACAGGGTATTTCATCTAAATCCCATGTTGTATTATTGGCGCCTACTGGTGGAGCTGAGTATTGTGCTTTGGAGGGATGTTCAATTAAGGCGCATATGCCACCAGAGACTAAAGACTCAAGCCAGAAAAACAAGCTAGCTTGTGAATAAGGAGAAAGAATATGGACTGCAACTGCTCACAAATGTTTTGTAGAAAGGCACACGTGGTATGGTTGTGTATTTTACTTTGTGTGTACGTTTTTTTGCAGTTGTAATTTTATTTTGCTGACACAATATCTGTGTTTTCATTTCTTTTTTCACTGTAGTTTTTCACGGTGTTTGCTGGCGAAGACGAGATTAAAATTTTGGTTAAACATCAGTTGGAGCATGGCCCTTTATTCTACACCAAACATTAACAATAAACTTCAGGAGCAGTTATACCCAAGTTAGAGAAAGCTACAAACTACTGCTGTGATAGCCATCATGTCCGTTTGGGGTTTTAGGCGTATCATGTAATGCTGTGTAGCAATCAGGGTACAGACCCAAATCCAGAACTCAAGACACAGAAGTGGGAAGAAAAACAAGTGGACGGTTTTTCAACACAGCAAGTTCAAGATAGTCCACTGGAAATACTAACTAAGGAAATACACTTCTAGGAAAAATGGAATCCCAGGAAACAGTGTTTGGGAACAGGAGAATAAACAGAACAGGGAGGAAACACCTGTGGAACACTGCTAGAACTCAATGTGGAAAACAAGACAAGATGCATAAAACAAAGGACTGGAAAATAAAACAGAAAATAACTAAACATGGACTCACTAAAAGACGAGACTTGAAAAGTGCAGGAGAAACACAGGGAAAGCATGATTAACCGAGAACAGAACCCAGATGACTAAATCTACGAAGGCCTAAGAATATAAATACTTAACAGAGAGAGAAAACTAAGGATATCATGAACAAAGGCCTAAACACTGAGGCTAATTACTAAGCTGACAGAAAATGATGATGGACAGAACAGAGGAACCAGACATGAAGTCTGTGATTCAGGAGACAGACGTCCTCCCTAGTTTTCCTTTTTGCTAAAGCATATAGTTTGGGCTGGATCAGGTATGTTGTAAAGGCTCACCTTTCAGCACATTCACTTCACCAGATGCACCTTGTTTCTTTTCCTCACCTTTGATTGGGTGTGGTGCTTGGCCTTAATTGCACTCACCTGTCACTCGTTATATAAGGACTGCACTCACCTACCCCTCACTCTTCCTTCACTCCCACATGGGGCGGCAGCTGAGCCCATGATGATGACTACTTAAACCCTGAACCTTCCTTCCTCCAAAACATGGTCCTCCGAGCCGGAGTAGTGTTATCATCATGGATTCACAGCAGCCATTGACTGGAGATTTGAGAAGTTCTGGTTGTGGAAGGCGACCTCCTACCCACCTGCAGTATGACGTTCAGTACCCTGGGAGTATAAGTGCTAGATGTGATACAGAGAGTCAAACAGAATGCCAGCATAGTGACACAGACACACATGGGCTGCAGGATCCTGACGGAGAGTCAGAAAGTCAACCAGAGACATCCCCTGCTCCTTTACCTACCAGTAGAGATGAGGTGATGAGGGAACTCCTGGTGACGATGAGGGAGATTAGGCAATTTATGATTCAATTATCTCCTCCCCATTCTCGCAGTTCCTCCAGATCTTCAATTCGCACTGTCTCATCTGATGAAAACAAATCCTCTGTATGCGGTTTACAAGTCATTCCCCAAACACATCAGCAACATGAGCAGTTCCCAGTGATTGATCCAGCAACATGTCAGTCACCCTTTCAGCCCCCACAGATTAGCCGTCAGTCTGGTGCAGTTCTGGCTGCTAGCCCTCCTTTCCCTAATTCAACAATATTAGATGCTGCAGTTCCTTCAAGTGGTTTGCCTAGACCAGTCCTTGCTACACCAGATGAGACTCCTTTTAATTTCCTGGCCACACCACTGCAAGGTCCGCACCAGATTTCCTGTGTTCAACCTGCTGTTCCTCTAGATGAAGACCCTGCTCAACCTCTCATTTGCATTCCAGAACCAAGGCAGCACCCTCCTGTAAAGCAGCAACCAGCTACATCCAATGGCTTACATGAAGAGAAACCTTTGGTACCCATTACTGCTAGTTCTAGTCACCCTGTTAGCACTAGAACACATGTGTATAAGCTTGAGGGTCCTTCTTTCCCAGACCTTACCAGTGAAGATGAAATCCAGTATAGGCTGTTACGAATGGCCCTTACTAACCTTCTTGACCCTCATGAGACAGAGCACTTTAAGTATCATGTCCTTCTCGATCATCTGAAAGTAGACCAAGCTAAATGGTTAGCTATTTCCTTTTCCTATGCTCCTGACCCATACACTCAAGCCATCAAAGCCCTTGATGAGCGTTATGGGCAACCAAGACAGCTAGCATTGAAAGAGCTACGGAACATACTGGAGCTTCCTCCTATCAGAGCAGGTGATGGTCAGACTCTGGATAACTTTGCTCTTCGTGTGCAAGCTTTAGTTGGTTTGCTTAGCACCATGGGTGATCAAGGACGGACAGAACTAAATTGTGGCTCCCATGTCGAGCGCCTACTTGAAAAGTTGCCTGCAGAGCATTCCAGTCGCTTCAAACGGCACATTTACAGGGAACAAGGAGATATGATGTATGACTTACCTTTGTTCTCGTCCTGGTTACAAATGGAATGCAAGTGTCAACCAAGAAAGGACAGTCCTGTCTCATCCTTTAACCAGCCACGACCTGCCCGTAAGTACACCTCTCCACTCACAACAATATTACATGGGACAAATCCATCCGATCCTGTACAGGCAACACAACCCATCATAACGACTAAGGCAAGATGTGCATATTGCTGCTCACCTGAACACCACATTAGCAAGTGCCCTGAGTTCATTAACAAGACAAAGGATGAGAAAATACACTGGATAAAGAGAAACAAACGGTGTTGGCGTTGTGCTAGAACTCATCAGGCTGCAAAGTGTGATCTGAGGAAAGCATGTGCTACCTGCATGAGACAACATCTACAGATCCTGTGTGAGGTGAATCAGAGACCTAGAACTGAAGTTAATCCTGTAGTGAGGACACTGTACTTTGATAAACCTAGTGACTGTCCCAGTGTACTATTAAAAGTTGTGAAAGTGCTCCTGCAAAATGGCAAAAGAACCCTGGAAACATATGCCGTACTTGATGATGGCTCCCAACGCACCATGCTTCTGACATCTGCAGCTCAGCATCTCCACCTAACTGGGAAAGCTGAAAAATTATCACTCAGAACTGTCCATCAAGAAGTTGAAACCATTCAAGGTTCTTCTGTGAGTTTCAAGATTTCTCCCATCGCACATCCAGAGAAAACTTGCACAGTTAATAATGCCTTCGCTACAAGTCACTTAGCACTTTCAGACCACACCTACCCCGTATCATCTCTCCAACGGAGATACAAGCATCTCCAAGGTATCCCATTACCCTTTATTAACAAAGCAGCTCCACTACTGCTCATAGGCTCTGATCATACCCACCTTATTACGGCTATTGCACCAGTTAGACATGGACCATTTGGATCTCCTGCAGCAGTCAAAACCCGCTTAGGATGGACACTCCAAGGGCCAATCACAGACTTCCAACCCCAGAGCAGTTCCGCACATGCCCAATGTTTGTTCACATCTTCCAGTTCAGGTTCAGGTGAACCGCTCCAGCACATCCTTGTGTCCACTGATGGCTCTGAATTCATTCAGCCACCTCCTACTCTACCATCAGCAGTACCTACGTCGTCACCGGCAGTGCCGCTATCACCAGCTCCACCACCTGTGGCTGCCATTCCACCAGTGGTCAGGGCACCGCCTGCTCCTGCATCATCTGGTCCTGCCCCTGCCAAGTCCCGTAAATTACCCCCAGCACCTGCAAAACTACCCAACGGTCTGCAGGTCTGGGCCTGCAGCTGCATCCCACGCGGTTGGCATTTGGACCTGCTTTGCCGCCACCGCTGGCTACATGGTCGGCCCCCTGAACTGTCTGGCCTGCGTTGTCAACCTCTAGGTCGACCCCCTGAACCTATATTAGACCTGTAGCATGTCTGATTCCTCTGCCCGCGCTTCGTGAAAAAGAGCATCTCTAATCCTTTGAACATATTTCTCAGTAGAAATATGGGGGCGGCTGTTGTAAAGGCTCACCTTTCAGCACATTCACTTCACCAGATGCACCTTGTTTCTTTTCCTCACCTTTGATTGGGTGTGGTGCTTGGCCTTAATTGCACTCACCTGTCACTCGTTATATAAGGACTGCACTCACCTACCTCTCACTCTTCCTTCACTCCCACATGGGGCGGCAGCTGAGCCCATGATGATGACTACTTAAACCCTGAACCTTCCTTCCTCCAAAACAAGGTATTTATGCTGAAATAGATCCAGGCTGCTGGATTCCTATGATGGACTGAAAGTTTCTTCTTCAGTCACGATGGGCGCTACAACAGTACTTTTTTAGCAAACACACAAAAGGTCTGGCCATGGTGAACTTTGTAGTTGTGCCATAAAGTGACAAGCTGAGCGATAACTCACCAGATAAATGACATCGAGAGACCCCGGAGACTCTCCCACTATAGTGTAGTTGACTGATATGTCTTCTTCTGCGTCACAGGGCACTGGTTTATCCTTCTTCTGTACCTCTAGAGAGCTGATTGTTTTAATTTCAGGAGAAGACGGCTGGAACATGGATAATGTGTGAAATCCCCTGTCATAGTGTGCAGTTCTATATCCTGGGTAGCCCAGTGTTGGTGTCAGGCTTGCCTAGTTGGAGATAGGAAACAAAAATAAAAAAAAAACTTATCTAAAAATAACATTGGACAATTTATAAGCAAGGCAAATGTGGAGGAAGATGACTCATAAACTGTTTCAGTATAGCCACTTTTTACTGTGTTAGATCTTTGGACATTTGAACCTATGAGAAACCAGTCGAGGTTTCAGGCTGCTGTGCATTAAATTACAGTGTTGTTTCAGTGTACCAGCTCACATGGAGTTGGATATCCCCATCAAAGTTATCAGTGCTGAAAGAAAATGAGGCCACACCGTTGCTGTCAGTTGTTAGATTTTGTAGTGAGCGTGTTTGCCACAGTTGTCCCGTGAACAGGTAAACCGGTGCGTCACAAACTGGTGTATTATTGTGGTACACTGCTCTGACCTGTTGACAAACACACAATGCTCTATCAATGGAAAATACAAACAATTTAAATGTGCTTTGTAGGATAAACTGAGCTGAAAACATTTTAGGCTCACTTTTCCTTCCACATTAGATCCCCGTTCCCAAATCTTGGGCACGTTAATAAAAGACACTTTTCCAAGGACGTAAGAAATCGTGACTCTCTTCTCTTGAGGGAGTGAAACACCTGAATATAAAAACATTCATGTTACAATACTGTGAATGCCTTTTTGGTTAAATACACATTGATGTGTCATTTTAAAGGAATAACACAACTTGCCTGTTCCCTCTTCTTCCACTTTGGCCCTGATATCCAGAACATCTTGAAGCTTTTCGTCCATTTTAGTAAAAATTGACATGTTGAAGGAAAAAGTTGCACAGCCAGTCTTGTCTGCCTGGAAAGAACAATAAAGAAAGAAAATCACTGCTGTGTGCGATATAATCTTACAAGAATCAATCAAAATTAGAATCAAATCTCATTCACAATCAAATCTATAAAATATATTAAATGTTCAAACTAAATTAAATGTTCAAAAATGTAGGGTGGAGGGACAAAAGTCTGGAGGGGTCAGTTGTACTAGACAAAAACAGCTGAAGGAACATTTTGCAACTAACTATGTTACCTGGCAACAGGTCATTCAGATAAATGTGTATAAAAAGATCGTCATAGATAGGCAGCGTTTCTCAGAAATACAGATGGGCGGCAGTAGAATTGGTTACAGATTTATTGTAAATAAGGACACTCATATACAATGATTATTTTGTAAGTTTATTCTTGCGAGAAAGCAAGGTAACCAAAAGGGTTTGACCTAAGGACCTGATTGAATGTGTTTGTGTTGTTAAAAGAGAAATGTGTGTCTAAATGAAAAGAAAAGTAACTGTTTAATTCTGTTAATAAATCAGACGAGGAAGAGCCTGCAGACCGAACGCAACTCATGTCTCCTGTCTCTGCTTTTCTGTTAAAAAAACCAGTTTAAAAACAGACCCCATCGAAGGCCTGTAACATTTACTCAAACATCAAGCATGCATATAGAGCCATACCCCTCCCCAACCTCGGCCAGTCCGACCACCTCTTCCTCCTGCTCTCCCCAGCCTACACCCCCCTCAGACGCACTGCCAGGCCCACCACAAAGACGGTTACAACCTGGCCTGAAAATGCACAAACTATAGGACTGCTTCACACAGACAGACTGGGACATATTTGAACACCAGGACCTAGAAACTTTCACAGGATCAGTACTGGACTGTATCAAGTTCTGTATTTTAACAACGTGACATTGTTAAAAAGCATTTTTGGTTTTGTTTGGTTTTCCCAAACCAAAAACCTTAGATGGCCGCTCACTCCTCAAAGCCCGTGATGCCGCCTTCAGGTCAGGTGACAGAGCTCTGTACAGGGCTGCTCGAGCTGACCTGAAAAGGGGAATTCAAAAAGCCAAGTCAGACCACAAAAGAAACATAGAGTCCCACCTGTCCAGCAACAACACACGGGAGGTGTGGCAGGGAGTACAAGACATCATCAACCACCAAGGCTGTGAAAACAGAAAACCTGAGTGTGCAGCTGGCAGAGGAAATAAACAGCTTCTTCGCCTGCTTTGAAACACCACAACAGCAGCACTCATCTGCCTCAGCCCTGCTCCCATCCTCATCCTCACCTGGTTCCTGCACCGCTCCACTCACTGTAACGGAGCACGATGTCAGACGTGTGCTCCTAGCAGTGAACCCCAGGAAGGCGGCCGGTCCAGACGGACTACCTGGCAAGGTGCTAAGAGCATGCGCACACCAGCTCACCCTCATCTTCACCAGACTCTTCAACCTCACTGGATCAGGCAGCCATCCCATCCTGTCTAAAATCAGCCACTATCATCCCAGTGCCGAAGAAGTCTCCCATCACCAGCCCTGTGGCCCTCACGCTGGTAATCATGAAATGCTTTGAGAGACTAGTCCTTCAGCACATCAAGGATTACCTCCCCCCGGAATTCGACCCCCACCAGTTTGCATACCGTGCAAACAGATCCACAGAAGACGCCATCGCCACAGCCCTCCACGCTGTGCTGACTCACCTGGAACAGCAGCAAAGCTACAAACGAATGCTTTTTGTGTACTACAGCTCAGCCTTTAATACAATCATCCCGGACATCCTCATCACCAAACTGGTCACTCTTGGCCTCCCCCCTCTCACATCTGTCTGGATAAAGGACTGTGTGCTGTGTGCTGAGGCCCTTCCTGTATTCTCTCTACACCCACGACTGCAGTTCGACCCACAACAACAATCTCATCATCAAGTTTGCTGATGACACCACGGTACTCGGACTCATCTCAAAGGGAGACGAGGCAGCCTACAGAGAGGAAGTCCTGAAGCTGGCAGCCTGGTGTTCAGAAAACAACCTGGCACGGAACACTACGAAAACCAAAGAGGCCATCGTCAACTTCAGGAGGTAAAGCACTGACTTGGGGGGGGGGGGGGCAGCACAAAAGATCATCGGCTGCCCTCTCCCCTCCCTGATGGACATTTATTCCTCCCGCTGCCTCAGCAGAGCAGCAAACATCATCAAGGACAGCTCCCACCCTGGTTTCAACATGTTCAGCCTGTTTCCCTCAGGGAAGCGCTACAGGTGCATCAGCACAAAGGCCCACAGACTCAAAAACAGTTTATTCCCAAAGGCCATAACCACCCTAATTCCTCGCCGGTGGAACCCAAACAAACACACATTAAGAGGCTCTAATGCCTGTGTCTTAATCTCGCAGCGCATGTCACCTCTACTTGCGGCCCGCATAATGACGTGAAGAAATATTTTTAATAATTATTATTCAAAAGATAATTTAATATGAAGGCAACAGGCAGAGTGTTACAGGCATGGCCCTAAAGAATGGGCAGTGTAGTCCGTGCTGCAGGGAGAATGGACTGCCATACCTGTTATGTGTCTGTGAGCGAGGGAGGGAGAAAAAGGAGAAAAGTCTGAGCTGTCACGGAGCAGAAACGGGAGCTGGAAGCATGTAAATATAATAATAACCACTGCAGCCAAGAAGAGTGCCTGACGAGCCCAGCTGTAAGTAAGCTATTAAGACTCAACTGTACACTGTGTTCGTGTTTTCCTCCGGAAAAAATAAGTTCCGTTGGAGCAGCCTTTCAACGCCTCTCTCTGTCTCTCGCTAGCAAAGTTGACCCAGACAACAAAGTAAAGCTAGTTTTCAGCTACGAGCCCGACACGAACCCGACATATTAGCCAGAGGTCCCTTTACTATGGTTCGGAGCCGCGGACCTGTTTTATATACGCACAGAATAGTTTTATATACGAGATTGCTGCAAAAAGTGCAGCCTTACCTAATGTCCACCTACTGTTACTCATTTATATTAAGATTTAAAAATCCAGTTGGTGTTGGTATGGCGAGTGTCCTCAGTAACAGTAATAAATCACACAGCAATAGTACATTCATGTAGTTGTAAAAAGCATGATAATAAGTAATCCAAAGTATTCAGAATACGTTACTGTCATTGAGTAACAAAATACATTTTGGGACATGTAATCTGTAATCTGTAGTGGAATACATTTTAAAAGTAACGTTCCCAACACTGAGCACATTGTTAAGCAGCCTGTAGCCAAAACACATCCTTTATTCCCATTTCCTTCTTTGAATCTAAAACAAACGCCAACAACAGCAGGGCTTGAACTGATGAAAGCTTGCCTGACAGAGTTCAAGCTGCATTTCCATTTGTGTTTGCATGTGTCAGTAACTCAGTAAATCAGTCAAAACTGTTCAAATCTTTGGATGTGTGTATATTCATTCAGCTTGTTTAAGTGTCACAGTCTGATCACAGTATTTTTGAAGTTTTCTCACACAAATTGTATTCTTTTCTGTGACAGACATAATGAGACACACCACTTGCCTGAGCCCTACCAGTAATGCTAATCATCTAGCAGGTATTAGAAGCACCAACACAACCTTTGCAGCCATTTAGGCCCAACAATAACCACTTCACTCCTTTGGAGCTGACATGTCCATCCAAGAAAGATCAGTTGATCAAGTCACTAAAAAATTCAAACGCATGGAGGAAACAAGTATGAGCCGGTTTAACTGGGTAGAGCAGGCAACCCGTATGCTGTAATGCTAATGCAGTGGCCTGAATGTACCCAAAGAATCAGAGAAAAAAGAGAAATATATCCATAACTGTACCTGCTTTGTCTCTGTGTGGCAGGAGCCACCCATCTGCCATAGGGCCATAAGATCGTAATCGTACAGCGATATACTAAAACTGCTATACCTATTAATAGGTCGGCACACATTAACTGTAACACGTCCTGGTACAGGCTGTCCGTACGTGTACCTATTTAAATAAAAATAAATAAACATTATGAGTCGAGTTTGCTCTCCAAACTCCAGATTTTACAATACATAATTTGTCCTGAAAGAACTTTTCCTTACTTTGCACACACTTTAGCTTCAACGTCTTCCTGCCCAATAAGCACTTCTTCAGATATATTTAGTGTCACATCATATTTGGGTAAAACTGGGGAAAAATATGAATGTCAGCATTTACACTCCATTACAACAAAGAATTTAAGAATAAATAAGACTGACTTACCATATTTCTCCACTTTGAAATTGTGAGATATATTCCTCTCACCCATTGACACAATGATCTGGTACGGTCCCTCACGGGCCTCAGTGTCCAAGGAGTAAGAAAGCTGCAGTATTCTGCTATTGGATGTTTCATTTAGCCACTGTCCAATCCTGTTACTATTAGGATCCTGTTAAATCAAATGGCAGAAAAAATCTAACAACCCTGCAAAAGATGTTGTAGTGAAGTGACAGTGTATAGTTTGCCCTGCTTCCCTGCTTCCAATGAAAAGGCAGGTGTAAAAACACAATAATTCTTTTGAACATTTGTTTATTTGTTCATTTTCTGTAATACCAATTAAAGGAATAAAAAGCCGGTAATGCCATAGTCAACTATGAGTCACAGGGCTTTCTAACTTTACTGGCAGTGCAAAGTTGTGGTGACAGCAGGGCTTGACTGGTAATCTGGTATTCTGGATATTTTCCTGTTGGCTGTAAGACCAGTACAACTCTTTGTTGTCAATATCATTATACAGGCTTACAGGCTGGCTGGAATGGCAGCTGCACCTGACCCTGCGAGCACTGACAGCAATCTCTCTGGTGTGTTTTTTTTAACACTACTTTTCACTTTTACTTAATAATATTTTAAAGTAATGCTACTCTTACTTGAATAACATTTTTGGATACTTGACCCACCTCTGTATATATGCAACCCAATTTGTCCAATGTGAAACGTTGCACTGTCAGTGACTTGGAGTAATACTGCAGAAGCAGCGTATGCAAGCAGTGAACAGGGAACAATCAAGTCTGACTGACTCCATGTGTTCAGCATTGTGTTGATGCATTTACAAGAGAAGTAAAAACCTTTTCTGGAGATATTCTCTTACCTGAAGTTCAATGACATCATACTGAAAGAAAGAACCAAAGACAGGCGGAGTTAAGAAATTGTTGTGTAAATCACTGCATCCCAATTCTAAACAGCATCATTAATAACACTGTTCAAAAACTCACCAGCTGATTGGCTGGTCGCATCTTATTATCCATGGCAACGACTCTGAAATTCACTGTGAGAAAAAGTTTAAAGAGATTATCTCTTTGTTTCTCTCCTTATACTTTAAAACAAAGGTCCATTAGGGTTGAGGCCATGACTGCTAAAATTAACAAAATAGACACATAATTACATAACTAATTAAAATTGAAATAATTAATTAAATATCTAAAAAAATGTATTATTAATTAAATTATGTATTTTGTTTTTCAATTTTTAATTAAATATTTCACGGTTGCTGTGCTGCAGTGAATTAATCTGTCACTGCAATTTATCAACAAACACAACATCTGATTTTTACCCTACATAGCAAGTCAATACAGATCTCAGATAATGGACTGATATGGATTGGTGGTAACGTGGACAGACTCGAAGGTTACACTACATAAAAATATTAAAAACATATTTAGTGATACGGCAAGTATTACAAAATACTGCTTATGGTGTAGCTCCATCAGGTCCAAATGAACTGTGTGTGTTAAGCAGGGCACACTAAATAAACAGACACCAGGCCAAAGCATTACTTTGGACTCTGTCTAAATTGTCTCTGTCCCTGAGTTTGATGGGTGACAGATAAAACTGATTAATGAACACTGAAGAAGAGGAAACATACAATAATTAATTAAATTGAAAATCATTAATTGGACAGTGAAATAATTAAATATCCTTATAAATAATCAAAATGAGAAATAATGAATTGAATATATAACAAGGTCATTAAATATGTGTTGGAAACTGGAAATTAGACATAAATACCTAAATATCTGTTAGTGTACACTCAATCATCCAGGTAAGGAAAACCCCCAAAGTTGATTCTGTTCATGTGGACGTTTTCAGTGGGAGAAACGTTTCGTCACTGATCCAGGTGACTTCTTCAATCTCAGATGACTGCAGGTTTCCTCAATCGTATAAACAGTACATTTGCATAATGACTGACACAAGCACTACTGACTAACAATGGGCTGTGAGGTTCTGCACAGAGAGAAAGTCCAAAGCAGAGCTCTGGTATCGTACCCAAAAGAAAGTCATTGGTTCAGGGTTTCCCCAAATTCAAATTCTTTATTGTCCCACAAGGGGACAGCTTTAATCACAGTAGGTGATGAGCTATAAGAGGACTTCCTAAAAATCAATAATCATGTCTTTAGTTTTTGACACACTCAGTGAAAGGAAAGACTCATCACACGAAGCCACAAAACCATCTACAACCTGTCCATGGCCTGACTCGTCCCCCACTAGAAGACTGACGATCACTGTGTCATCAGCAAACTTCAGGATGTGTCTGTTCGTGAAATTGCTGCGACACTCATTTGTGTACAGAATGAACAGAAGGGGAGAGAGACAGCACCCCTGGGACGATCCAGTAGAGGTGGAGAGCACGTCAGAGCATTGTGACCTATTAGTTAAAAAGTCTGTCAGCCAGCCAATCAGACTAGTGTCAAGTTTAAAATGATTGTAAAGCCTGTCAGCAAGTAAGAAGGGTTTAATTGTGTTGAATGCTGATGAAAAGTCAGCAGATAATAACCTTGCATGGGTGTGGGGGGCCTCAAGATGCTTATACGAGAGATGCAGGCGTGTGACAACAGCATCCTCCACACCTCTTCCTGCTCTACAGGCAAACTGGAAGGGGTCAAGATGGTGTTCAACATGCATTAAAATCTCCTTCTTATTTATCTTCTTGAATGACTTCATCACTAAAGAAGTCAGAGCCACAGGCCTAAAATCATTCGATGCCTTAGGAGAACTGCCCTTAGCAACTGGAACTGAAAACATCCAGATGAACAGAAACTTTTTCACATGATTTAAATAATTTATTACATTTTTTAAATGAAGTAATTAATATTTAATTAATGTCTATTGTATATATATGTCTATATTTATATCTATATCTATATATATATATAATTTATTGAAATTTAGTTGTTATCACTAATATCACTAATTTATATTTTAATTAATGAGACATTTAATTTATTATCTAATTATGTGTTTCATACATTTTGGCACCTGTGGCCCGCCATATACTTCACTCATTTTTTTTTGTACTTTGAACTCCCTGTTTGAACATAATTATTTAATTGTGAACAATAAAACTATTAAAGATAAAACCATTAAACTTTCACATAAAATGAATTTGACTCTGTAATCGGGGACAAAAAATAAATCATGTCTGAGTAATGCCCCTTAGCTTATTCCAAAGTTAATCTCAATTACTGTCTAATTCTCCATCACAGCGAAGGTCTCAAAATGGAAAATATAACTTGGCCTTTGCTCTTTGGGGGAAGTTGTGCACTCTGAGTATTCTGCATGTTTTATTTTGCATTACTGTGAAATACAACTACATACCATTCAGACGTTGTCACTGGCTGTCTTTGTTGCAATGTGAAGTTCTTCATTAGTGTGAGCTCAAACATGAAGCTTGTGGGAATTTTTTTAAATAGTTCTGTTCAAAGATGGACTCAAAGTGCGAACAAACATCTCGGTCAACGGACGTTTAAAATATGGTGAAAAGCATTTGCTATATGAACCAAACATTTCACATCAATTACTGTATGTGTGTCCAAATTTTACACCATAAAACTTGTTATACAAATTGGAGATGGTGGAGCAGCTGGCTCATGATGATTTGATATGGAATGAACTATGTGTCATATATAAAATAACAGCACATTGTTACCTTTTTGTCCAGGGAGGTAGATGGGTTTATCTGTTTGGATCAATGTGAAGGTATCAGACGCTCGGATCATCACTTTTCTGACTTGTTTGGAGTAAAATGTGTCTCCTCGTACCTCCACCTGAAAATCTTGCACCTCCTTTTGTACCAAAGGAGCCTGGGACAGTGGGATATTTAGATAGTCATTTAAGCCAATAAGTCTTACTATAAAAACTAACAAATGCATTTTGTGTGGTTGCCGACCTTAAACTGAACACAGGTTTGAAATGCTCCATTTGATGTATGTGTGAATAAGGTCGTGTTCTTCTCTCGGGACATCAAAGTGACAGTCATGACCAGAGTCCCACTGGGCTGTCGGAGAGTTGCACAGAATTTGGCCTCAGCTCCAGCGTCAATAACTGCAGGAATGGCCACCAGGTACTGGCTGCATACAGCATCGCACATACAGCAGTTACTGCAGTGAACAACTCGCACAGACAAAAACACGCTGAAGACAAACTCACGGTTCAGCCACTGCTTGATCCACATGTATCCAGCTCAGGAGCAGGGGCGGATCTAGAAGGGTGGCATGGGGTGGCAACTGCCACCCTAAAATGATCCCTTGCCACCCCAAGTGCCACCCCAGTTTTGCATATGACAGTGTTGTTTATTAAAATAAGATAGCATTAACAGTTTGAGCGTAGTTACAGTCAACAGTGAATATAAATGCTAAAACTGAATATATTGCAGAGTGTTCCCCCCCTCCACCATTAACAAATGGTTCAGCCCATAGCAGGACCGGCTTTTTTCTTGTTATCAGTAGCAAGTGATGTTTATGATTGTGCCAGAGCACATTTTGAACAACACCATGGGAATTTCGGATTTTACACAGGTGGTTGGATGTTACACTCTGGAAATGGAAGGAAGGTGAGTGTTATTAACCCTCTGTGGTCCAGGGAC
Organism: Oreochromis niloticus; assembly: GCF_001858045.2. Classification (NCBI taxonomy): domain Eukaryota; kingdom Metazoa; phylum Chordata; class Actinopteri; order Cichliformes; family Cichlidae; genus Oreochromis; species Oreochromis niloticus. The sequence goes on from NW_020328528.1 coordinate 27,664, forward strand.
ACGCTGCACCTCCAAATCACATGACTGATGTAAGCTGACATAGCAACAAGCTGCAGCCACGCCGAGTCTCTATTTCAGCCCACATTGAAAGTTCAGACTTCAAAGTTTTTAAATTTTAATTACAGGCCAGTAAATCCATAGTTATGATAATATATATAATCCATGCTTTTTTCTAAATACTGTCGTCACGTTTTTTATGTGTGTGTGTGTATTTTAAGCGTTTTCTAAGGACTGCGCAAAAACAGTAAAGAAAGGAAAAGAAGCCACCTCTTTCCTATCGGTGGAAAAATGTACCATGTCAACCAATTTTTAAAAAAGTCAACATGTGGGATTTGGTTGTTTAGGGAGAGGGGAGAGTTTTTAGAGTGACGGTAACGGCAACGAGACAGAGCGAGCGAGTGAGAGAGAGAGAAAGAGAGAGAGAGAGCGAGCGAGCGAGAGAGTTTTTAGATGTGGGAGATTTGTGACGTTTAGTGTGGAGTGTACAGTTAGTGTGTTGTGTTGTCTTGTGTAGCTGTTCTGTTGTGTAGTCGTTTTGTTTTGTGTGTCAGTGAGGGAACTAATGAATGTCACTAAGGCACATTTGCAACGTAAACACTGTCACTAAGTAGAAAACCAGCGGAGTGATACACCTGCTGTTGTCAGGCCTGCAGGTTTATCCCTGTGCTGTTCTCCTCTGTCTTTTGGTGGACAAACTTTTTTTTTACTGGCACACATCATTTGTGGGGCATCTTATTGCGACACCTGACTGTTCTCTCATTTTAGTTTTAGTAATATTTTAAATGGTTGTACAAAATAAAAGAAACAGCAGGTGTATTGGCTGCATTTTTAGATAAATAGTTGTATATGTTTACAAAATTTACAATTTATATTTGCATTTCAAGTTCTAAAAATTTACTCAACATGCCTGTGGGGTTTTTTTACAGTAAAAAAAATACTACTAGGATTTTAAGTTCTTTGTGTGATTTCAGATCAGTAATACTAATGCAGTATGTCAGTGAAAAAAACAACTAAATTCAGTTGAGCTGAAAAGAATGATACCAAACAAGGCAAGAGGAAAAAAATCAAATGAAACAATTTGAGGGTGAAATACAAACGTAAACTCAAAAGGAGTCAAACATGGTCGGTTGTATTTCAGACCTCAGTGGGTTAATCCAACAAATCATGAAAAATTAGGTTTAAATTTTTGTTCATGACAGTGTAGATTTCTGACATTTTGTGTAATTTAAGCTGTAACAACGTGATTGTTTTCTAACAAAAAACAGTGTGAAACTTAAGTTAGACTTGTGTTTGTAAATGAACCGCCCCATGTTGTGTAGCTTTCTGGATTTTATACTTATTGGGCTACATGTTTATTTATTATACAGGCTATACAGTACATAACATCATAACTGTTTTATGTAACTAAAGTGTGTAATTATGTGGGCTACAGACAATAATTAAGTTATAGACTATATTTATATGAAAAACGTGTATACTTACTGCATTTGAATCATTATAACCATATGTAACCACCTGCATATGTGTTTGGGAAAAAAAGGCTTTGATTTTGCCACCCCATTTGATTTCTTTGCCACCCTCATGCCACCCTAAAAAAATTTCTCTAGATCCGCCCCTGCTCAGGAGGACACACAGAGTGCAGCTCAGGATCCAGAGACGGTCCATGACTGGTTGTGACAATCCTCAGTGTCACCTCCTGCTAAATATTGGCTGACACAGATCATCCCCACCCACATACACTGTAACAGCCACGTGTTTGAAACACACTCATGTACTCTGATCTCCACAAAGTCAATCACTTACACATTTACAGTTCAAAATCCAAATCCTGCTTTCAGCACTGAACACTAAACTATAGACAACAGTAAAGTTTGTCGTTCAGTGTAAAACATTACAGTAACATACAGTGCTCCGATTTTAACAGTGCTAAATCACCTCCAAATTTAATTTGGCTTTTACAAACAATGTTATTTCTATTCTGTATGTGTCCATGTTTGACTTAACATCAGTGCTGGGATACACCGCTGTAGCCTGTAACTACTGATATTTTCTAAAATCACTGGGAGCTACAGTAGGTGTAACTCCCTTTACCCAGCGTGGGATGTCTGACTGTGCCATGTTTTTGACCTTATTTTTCAGGAAAGACTAAACAAATGTTTGTGTAGTGATAACAGGCTCAAAAAGAGCTGGTGGATTCATCAGTGATGTCACAGTCTGCTATACACACTTTAAGACAAATATGACAATGTTTCTGTAAGAATTCAAAATGAATCATGTTAAACAGCTTTTGTTGCACTTTGGTAAACAACACAGATCATAATTCAGCCCACTGAAATAACTGCAGTGACAGTCACACTGCTGAGTGTGGATGGATATCTAGTCTGGTGTTTAAACTGTAACATTGCTGAGAATGAGTCATTATCTCTGACCCTCTGGACCCAGCAGTATTACCCCATGTCATTCTATTTGCCTTGTTTACCCTCGATTTGCCTTTACGGGAAAAGGATTTTTGTTTGTTCTGTCTCACTAAGGCGCTGTGGGGGGCATGCTTTACACACATACAGATGTGTTAATCCATAAATGTTAATACAGTTTGTTAATACTTATTAACAAATGCAGAAAATAAAGTTTGTTTAAAAACAGTTAAATGAAAGACTGGAGACTGTACTGATATACTGAATATTTGCTGCTGTTATCATATTATTAGATATTTATTATGATACATTTATTTATGACACATGTTTATTTATCACGGTTAAAGCGCTGGAACGTGTGACCAAGGACCCTAAACAGCATGCTCATTTAAATTGTGACAAACTTCATAAATGTGGGTGAAAAATTCAGTTGGATTGTCTCCAATTTTAACAGCTCAACAATGTTCTCTTATAAATTTTACTACACAAAGGAATTCTGTAATAAAGTCCTTTAAGCCAAATTAATACTTTTATGAAATCAATTTTAAAACAGTGAATGCCAAGTTTTATTTCGTGCACGTTAGTTAATTAAAACACGAAGGGTGTTGTTAGGCAGAAAAGCAGCTCCAGCACCCACATTACTGACATCCACCAGTATTACCTCATGAGGAGCTGGAGCATTTCGGTGTGTTCACACCGAACGCGATAGAGGCGGCCAGAGCGTCAGGTTTACATGTAAAGTCAATGGAAAAGCGCGATGACACGCGATTGCGCGTCCGGCGAAAATTCGGAAGCAGATTTGCGTCGCGAAAACGCCAAAACGCGTGAAACGCGCGTCAGTGTGCCGCGTCTGGCGCGTTTGACTCGCAAAAAAAACCACGCGCGTCAGTTTTTGTGTTGCATTTTGTGCATACGCGCGTTTCGCGTTCACCGCTCGAGTTGGAAAAATTTGAACTCCAGCGTCAAGTCGCGCCGCGTCAACCAATCAGGAGCCTGGTGACGTGGCTGTAACCAGGTCAAAGGGGCATATCAAACCAAAGCCCTTCATTCTTCATTCAGTATGGAGGAAAAACTCATCAGCGCAGTGGCTAATCGTCCAGAATTATACGATGCTAGCTGCTACTTCTACCTTGACAGGAATAAAAAGGACCTAGCTTGGAGGCACATAAGTGAGGAGATCGGGCAACCTGGTAAATTCATTTGTTCTTCTTTTTTCTTTCTTTTTAATTTTCAGACTGACCCGATGAGTCCGCGCAAAAGCTGGCAAGCATGCCTACTGTCTCGCTATTTTCCCCACTGATGTACAAATACCTTTCCGCTAACAAGATAATGTGTTTATTCAGAGGACATCTGCAGGAAAAAGTGGAAGAGCCTCAGGGACACAGCCTCAGACACGAGAATTCGTGAAATTCCAAATGCACAAATTACTTTTTGAAAGCAGCACAGCTGTGTTAAATTTGGAAACATTGGACCAATCAGAACATGTTGAATCAGCAATCAGTAGTTTTCTGATGAGGCAGCAGCTCTCCAGGGCAGAAACAATGTTCTTATTTTTCTCCTCCTTCTCCCTGAGGCTCTTCCACTCCAAGCTGGGTCCTTTTTGTTCCTGTCTTTCTGTAAATAGTTAAATTTTATATATTTATGTTTAATGTTGTTGTTATTGAATTTATATATTTTTTCAAATAAACATTTTTAATGACTAATGTCTCAGTTTTACTACACAGCAAATATTCGCACCCGACTTGACACATGTAGAATGTATTTCTTATTATACTAATGACAAAATATACTAATACAGTGGGATGCAAAAGTTTGGGCAACCTTGGTAAAAGTCATTATTTTCCTGTAGAAATCGTTGGTTGTTACAATAAAAATTGTTAGTTAAATATATCATATGGAAGACACACACAGTGATATTTGAGAAGTGAAATTAAGTTCACTGGATTTACATAAAGTGTGGAATAATTGTTTAAACAAAATCAAGCAGGTGCATAAATTGGCAACTTAAAAAAGACAAATGAAATGAAAATTTAGTGTATATCAATGTGTGTCTCTCCTATATGATATATGCAAGTGACATTTTCAATTGTAACAGCGATTCATACAGGAAAATAATGACTATTAATAAGGTTGCCCAAAATTTTGCATCACACAGTATATAGGAACATAGTGAAGTTATTTAAGAGAGTAAAGAGAGGTTATTTTATTTTGGAGTAGAGCTCCATTTATTAAGAAAATGTTAAAAAGGCAGGAACACTCTTTACAGGTTTGTGGGTGGCTCTTAAAAGAGCCGCTGTGGGGAAGTCACTCGGACTTCAAACAGGCCACTCCTTTGGTTGCCAAGAGACTGCTCCCTCCGCCGAGAAGTGGGCCATGAACTTCTCCCTCACCAGGACAGCCTCTCTGGAGGAGTTGTTTGCTGCTACACGGCCCAGGCTTTGCAACTGCTCCACCACAACAGGTGCCACACTCCTCACAGCAGGTGCCCCTCTCTCGTCCAAACAGCGCAGAAAATTGTGGAGAACACACGTTGCCTTCACACACTTCTCTGCAATTTCAGGACTGAGTTCCATGGAGCGCCGATACAACCTCCACTGTGAGGAGAGGACACCAAAGGCACCCTCCACTATCATCCTGGCCCTGGAAAGGCGATAGTTAAAAATCCTCTTCTCTAAAGGGAGGAGGCGTCCAGGGAAAGGCCTCATGAGCTCACGCCGAAGCGGGAACGCTTCATCAGCCACAAACACATGGGGCTGGGCTCCACAGTGTTCTCCACCAGGTAGAGGCTGGTCAGGAGGCAGATGGAGAGTCCCAGCCCGAAGAGCCTGACCAAAGGTGGAGTTGGCCAGAATACCCCCGTCGCTGGTCCTCCCGTACCCCCCAACATCAATAACTCGGAAGCGATACCTTGCATCCACAACCGCAAGGAGAACAATGGAGAATGTTCCTTTGTAGTTGTGGAACATGGATCCTGAGTTGGGGGGTGCCTTCGTCTGGACATGCTTCCCATCCAGAGCTCCACAGCAGAGAGGGAAGTGCCAGCGCTCCTGGAATTCCTCTGCAATGGACTGCCAGTCTTCTGGTGAAGGAACAGCCATGAAATCATCCACTAGACAGTCCCAGATGGCTGTCGCTACCTGGGGGATGATCTGGCTCACGGTAGACACACCGACTCGAAAACTGAACGCAATGGTCCTGAAGGAGTCCCCAGTGGCAAGGAACCTGGACAAAATTGTTTAAAATTAGTATGATGTGTACTGCAGTTACAAAATACATTATTCAGATTCCAAAACACTTTGGTGATGTTAGATTTCAATTACAAATATATTAGATATTATCTAATATACACTATAATTATTAGATAATATCTAAAACAGTCTGCGGGGATTATATAAAAAATTCAGCTATACATGAATTAAACCAGGTCTAAATAAAAAAAAAGGAGAGTATCACAACAAAGATTAGCGCACATTTTATTTATGTTCAGTAGCTCTTTCTAGCTCAAGCAAATCCACAAACTAATAAAATGATTTATTATTTTGTATAAGGTTGTCTGTTGACTGTTGTATATGAAACCCATTCAATATAGTTGTTGTTACCTCAGGGGAGGCGGAAAAAAAAATAGAGTACCGGCACCTCTTTTGGGCCACTTAAAGCACTGCAGCAGTTACACACAGTTCAGTTGTCCACGTGACAATGGCAAGCATATCTGAGCAAGTGTGTGTGTGTGTGCAAAAGTTAAACACGACCATACACTAATTGCAAATTAAACACAGTGATTTTGAATTGTGATGTGATGGTAAAATAAATAAATAATAATAATAATAATAATAATAAATAAATATTTGTCAGTCTAAACTGGGTTAAATCTACGGGGTTAATGATGGGGAGGAGACGGAGAGAGACTGAGTACAGCTACAGAACCCACTTTCTGAAACGGACCCTGCTCACCATTCACCGACAATTCTGAGCTAACAAGTTGCATGTTATTCTTGGATGCGCTTGCAGGACCGGATTTAAAATAGCATGACAAACATATCATACCTGTTAAAGCCAAACAGTATCATCAACGTAGCCCGAAGAACATTTACTAATAAGATAACTAATAAGTTAGCTAAGTCAGCTGTCTCATCGTAGCAAACAAAAAGCACCACCTACCGTTCTTTATGCAACAAAGTTGGAAGTTGTTCCATCTCCGTCTGTGATTCTCTTCTTGCATGTTTTGCATATTGCATTTCGTTTTTTGTTGACTACTTCGTAGTTTATGTACCCGAAAGAAATTACTCTTGGAAGCATTTTTGGCTCGAGCGTTTTTGTTCTTGTTTTTTTCAAATCTGGTTAATTTGATTGGCTGTGCTACAGCCCACGCTCACATACATACGGAGTGTGGTAAGAATGAATGAATGAATAAAGTGAATTAATGGTCCGCACTTTTTATATAATATGTATGTTAAATTTTAGATTTGGGTAAAATATCAAGTCTTTTCAAGTAAACAGGTTCAAGTCCAATTCAAGTCCCAAGTCACTGGTGTAAAAGTCCAAGTCAAGTCACAAGTCTTACAACCTTTTTTCAAGTCAAGTCTAAAGTCATAAAATTAATGACTCGAGTCTGACTCGAGTCCAAGTCATGTGACTCGAGTCCACACCTCTGCTGATATGAATCCGATATTATGTATTTTATAATCAATAAAACTGTTGTTTTTTAAATATATTGCTGCATTTTGTATAAGTTCATACCGAAGTTTAAAAAACAAAACACTAAAGCCATTCTGTTATACCTGTATGCAAAAAATCACTGCACCCAAAATATTTCATAGTTAAGCAACAGAAAATTTTGTTTTCTTGAGATAATATGTATTATTTTAGTTTTACATCATGAACATCATGGTGAAAAGATGTTCATTGGTGTTAAAAGTAATAAATCAATGTTTGAATATTAGTTTCTCTTTGAATGAGTAGACAGTGAAGCTGATTGATCTCTGACTCACTTTCCTGTGAAACAAAGGTGTGACCTAAAATTAATTAATTATTGATTTCTAACAGACGGAGAAAATGACCTCATCTAATTTCTGCATTTTGATCACATAAATGTTCAGTTTTTGTCACCACATACATGTTTGCGTCTGCAGGTTTATTTCATTTATAACGTCACAGTGTTTGTAAAAAGTCTGAGCTGTACAGCAGCTGCATCACTACAGATATCAGTACTCATAAAGAGTTCTGCACTCACTCTGCCCTCTGATTGAAACTCTCCTTTTTCTCCAGGACAAGTAATATCTCACTGAAAGACATCATCTCCACAAGTGTGCTGATCAGTTCAGGACCTCCTGCTGTCTACCAGCTCAGACCAAAGAAACAGAAGTTTGGAACTCTGACGAGAATGACTGTTGGAGAAAAAAATCCAGGGAAGACAAATAAAACCATCTTACTTGTGGGAGAAACAGGAGCAGGAAAATCTACCCTGATCAACGCTCTGCTCAACTACACTATGGGAGTGAAGTGGGAGGATGGAGTCTGGTTTCAGATCATAGAGGAGGAGGACAGAAGTCAGACAGAAACTCAGACATCAGATGTGATCATGTACGAGATGTTTGGTTTTGAAGATAAAACTCTGCCGTACTCTCTGACCATCATCGATACTCCTGGTTATGGAAATACCAGAGGGATCGGACATGATGACATCATCAGTCACAGGTTGTTGGACTTGTTTGGATCAGATGATGGAGTCCATGAAGTTCATGCAGCGGGTTTGGTCATGAAGGCGAGTGATAATCGACTGAGTGACCAACTGTTGTATGTCTTTGATTCAGTGATGTCTCTGTTTGGAAAAATCATGGAGAAAAACATTGTAGCTCTGATCACACACTCAGATGGAAGAAGGCCTAAAAAACTTCTTCAAGCTCTTGAAGCTGCAAACATTAAATGTGCCAAAAATGAGAAGAATCAGCCAGTTTACTTCCTGTTTAATAACTCACAGTATGAAGACCGAACAGAAGAAAATAAGTTTTCAAAACATTTATGGGAACTCACACAGGAAAACATGAATCAATTGACAGACTTCTTGGGAAAATCTAATCCTCAAAAACTAATGAAAACAGGTGAAGTGTTAAATGAACGAATCAGACTGAAAGCCTGCATCCAAAACCTGAAAGAGAGAATTGAGCTGAGTGAAATGAAACAGACAGAAATCAGACAGATGCAAGAAGCTCTGAAGAAACATGAAGAAAAAAAGAGAGAAGAAAAGAAAAAGCTTGAAGAAGCTAAAAAAATGTATGAAACAATAAAAAACCAAGGAGAACAGAAACGTGAAGAAGCTCTAAAAATACAACAAACTATAAAGGAACTTGAAGAAGAGATGAAGAGGAATAAGAAATTCACTGTAGAAGTTGATGAAGTCTACAAAGAGAAAGAAACCATTGATGGTGGGATGAGATTGTTGTTTTTTTATGAAGCAGCTGTCTGCTGTACAGCCTGTGAGGAGAACTGTCACTATCCTGGATGCACAATGGCCTGGAAACCTGCACACTGTGAGGTCATGAAAGGAGGCCGCTGCACTGTTTGTACCAACAAGTGCCCTGCATCAGATCATGTGAAAGAAAAGTGGAAATATGTGACCAAGACAAGGAGAGTAACAAAGACTGATGAACAAATGAAAAAGAAATATGAAAAGAATGTGTCAGAACGTGAGATGAAAGCCAGAGAGTTAAAAAGTCTTACAGAGGAAGTGGATGAAACAATGAAAACAGCAGCTGATTCATCACTGAACAAACAAGGAATGCAGCAGAAATATGAAAAGTATCAAAAAGAAAAAGAGAAGGAGTGTACCCTGTTAGAAAATCTCGAAAAGGAAATGAAACAGCTGACAGCAGAGAAGTCCCAGTTGCTGGATGAGTCCTACCAGCATGTAGTCAGACTGGAGGAAATCGCTCTGAAAGCTGATTCAGCATCCACTATTGTCCACTTGGACTTCCTGATTGAGAAGATGAAGCAGAAAGGAGACACAGAGAAGGTCCAGAAACTGGAGGAGATGAGGAGCAGAGTGGATAAAAAAAACAAAAAAGCAGCACATTGGTACAAGTTTACTCAAACAGCATCACCGATCAAATAAATTGGGAGATCCTTCCCTTGGTATAAGTGAAACATGTAAAGAAGCATCAGGCAACTGTGTAGATGGCTTTTCCCCCTTGATACTGCTCTATACTACATATTCAGATGTACACCACATGGGTTTTTGTTTTTGCTTACAGATGGCATATTACTTTTTAAAAAGCCTATTAGAAATGAATTAATTATTGATTATTGATCAGCATCTCTACTTAGAGAGCAGACAGTTTGGATTTTTTTGGTCCTCAGTGTTTGTTTTATGCATCTGACATCAAACCAGTGATGCCTGCAGAAAAAAGTTAATTACTTCCAAAATTATTTTCATCTCAGGAAAAAATTATTTTTTTTAAAAAAATCCCCCAAATATGTGAGAAATGAATTTATATAATTTAAACATAACATGAAAATGATTGATCAGTGAAACACGATGACCTTTCCTTCAAAGGTCTCATGTACAGAGCTTTTAATCATGTGGTAATATTATTTTGTATTTTTATGGCAGCTGATAGTTAACTGATTTTTCATGTGGACATGAGGGCCTCCTTCTTAGACGAGAACAACCAGTTATAAAAACAAATATATAATTTCTCATTTATAAAAAATACTTTGAATTATTGCTTTTTCTTTATTAATATGCATGTATTTCACACAGATATTTGTACTTATGTAACAGCTCATGACAAATATTACTACATAAACCCCACAGTGAGTTATTATGCAGAGCAGAGCAGGTCTGAGCTGCCAGCTGTGCTGTAAATGTAGTGAGGACGCCCCCTGCTGTTTAATGATCAGTACAACAGTGTATGAGAACAGCTCCAAAGCACTCTGTTCTCCACAAATACATGTGTTTCTGTCACGTTGTTCTAATGTTGTCAGTGTGAGCTTTATTCTGCTGCTCCTCTCATTATGACTCAGCTGATTTTATCTGTTTCTCTTTGTTCCTCAAACACTTTCAGTTTATTGTGAGCAGCAGCTCTCACGCACACACTCAGCAAATCTGGAGCTTTTTGACTCATAGAAACATCATTTTGTTCTTTAGATGACAGCAGATTGGGACTGAATAATCAATCACTATCAAACCAATAAAGACAAAAATGCTGATTTTACAGGAACTTTGTTGGAGAAGCTGTAAAGACATGAAACTGGTGGAGATCCCAAACCAGTTGATAGTGCTGATTATTCCAAATAAAGCTGTTTTCCACCCTTTAGTGTGTTTGTTGGGCAGCTTAGATAATGTCACTACGGAAAAGAATATAGCCCATATGGTTTTCACTGCCCTATGCATAGCCAAGAAAACAGTCCTCATGAACTGGAAAAATAAAAATAATCTTAATTCTAACCAATATAGAAATTATCTATTAGATTACATTAGTCTTGATACAGCCTCTGCCACCACATCAGATCAATTGCTCTGGGCTCCTTTGATCAGCTCCATCACCTAGTGGGGGTGGGGGGGTCATAGTTTGGTCCCACCTTCACTGTTGTGATAGGTGTGGGGGTAGGGACAGGCTTAGGGCATCGGGGGGTTCCCCAGGAGCATCTTCCTTGGGGGGCTCAACCCGGGGTAGCGGTCATGGCCAATTAAGGGCTCTGTTGTCTCTCAGCCTGGGCGGTTTCCTCGTGGCTGCGTGCAGCAGGGCTAGGGGAGGGTCTGTGCTGACGGACGTGGGTTACTGACCTGGTAGCCTGGCTGCCCCTGGGTGGGTCCGGGATGGGCGTGGGGTTCTGGGGGCGTTCCGTCTCTGGGCTGGGGCCCTGGCCGGGCCTCAGGGGCCTGGGTCCTGGTTGGTGTGTTGCCGGGTTGTGGCGGGTGGGTGTATGGGGGCCCGGTCCTGGCGCAGGGTGCCGCCGGTGCATCGAGCCACCTGGGGGGCTCTGGTGGTGGGAGGTTGTCACATCTTGCAGGAGCTTTCCTCTCTTCGGGAACTCTCTCTGCAGGAGGGGGAGATACAGGAGAGGTGGAGGAAGATCTCAGCCTGGGCGTCTATTGTCTTGTGTAGTCTGGAAGATGAGTGGATGATGGGGTGGGTGTAGTTTTCTCTGTGGTGGGGTCGGGTGGACTGTCCCGGGCTCTGTGGGGCCGGGCGGCGCTGCTGCACTGGGCCCCGGTCCGGATGGGCCTGGGCCCCCCCTTTCCCTGGCGGGTTGCAGAGTATGGGGGTGCCTACTGGGGTCAGCGGGGGAGCTGGCCCCAGGGAGGGGTCACTTGCCCCTCCCTTCCTTCCCTCCCCATCTCCAGCTGCCTCCCTCTTCTCGCTCCACCACAGTCACCCACACATGCAGGGCCTTGGGGTAGGGGTGTGTCACCAGGGTGCAGGGGAGGCATCCCCCCCCTCTGTCCCCTTCTGGCTGCCTCTGCCTCAATTTTATCCCACAACTTAGACATTCACATTACTCACACTCTCATTACACATACATATAGGATCTTGGGGGTGGGCACGCTACACAGAATCCAAATTACCATCAGGGTGTACACCTCACCCCTGGCGTCGTTGCCCACCTCTCAATTTTAAATACACGTAGACATTGAGGGCTAGCAGGAGGGGCTATGCGCTTACCTGCTGCTCTCTGTCAGGTAGCTCCATGCCCTCCTGGGTTTTAAATGCACCTTAGAACACACATACATCAACACTACATATGAGCGGGTGGAGGGAGGTTTGGAGTCTTCACACACCCCCGTTCTCTGCGGCCTGCTGGAGCGGGGGGGCTAGGAGGAGGAGTTGGCCGTCCGACTGGGGTCTGGAATGTGGGGCCTCCCTGCTGCTGCGGAGTCGGGGCGGTCTGCTTCTCCCCACCGCAGGGAAAAGGGTAACACCATCTGGGTCTGGGCGCAGTTTCCCCCTCCAGGGGCAAGGGTACCTAGACCCGGTTCTTAGAGTACGCTTGGGGAGAGTGATTGTGTGTACAGTGTCTCTTTATGTCTGTCTCCACGTTGGTCGAGTGTTGAGTAATTGCCTATGAGAGCATGAGGGTGGGAATGGATGTTTGTATCTGTGTGTGCCTGTATGTCTGTATCTATATGTCAGGTTGGGTATCAGACGCCACCTCTCTGGGGACATCTCAGGCCCTCCAAGGTTTGGAGGCCCATCTCCCCCCACCACTTCCCCTGCCGGTGGTGGACGCCCTCAGACATCGGTGCGTTGGTGGTTCTTTGTGTCCGGGGGTGGGCGCCCAGGTACCCACCGGCTCACTCCTTGGCGGCTGCTTATCGGGGCATGGAGCCTGGGGCTCGCTCGGGCCACTTCGGAGGCGGGGCGCCCTCGGCCTCTTGGCCCGGGGCTCGGTCACTCAGGCACAGCTGGCTGCCGGCGGAGCTCACGGGCACGTCACTGCAACCCCCCCTGGCTTCTGCTCCGCGGCTGCTGAGTGACCCCTCATCTGGGACTCTCCTCAGCTCTTTCTGGGATAGTGGCGCGGCTGCCCCTCTGTTGGTCTTCCTTGGTCTCTTGTGTTCTGGGGGCCTCTGGATGTCTAGAGTTTTGATCTCCTCCATACCTGCGTCATGCCCTGGAGGACGGGGCAGTGGCCCCCCCACACCCTCTAGCAGATCATTACATGAAGGAACCTTTTAAAAACAAGCCCATCCATGCTCACAGGTGTACACACGGGTGCTCACACACACAAACTACACCCTTTTTGGCTCTTACCTCAAAGCACACTGTGCGCTGTCGATCTTACGCGCTGCACAATAATGTCTAACATTTAGTATTTACTGTCATATTCCCATAGATCATTGTGATGTTGTTTATTACTCTCGTTTTCTTCTGCTTGCTTTCTCTTTCTTTCTCAACAGGTGATCCAGATGATCGATATATGTATTTTTTTGTCTGCTTATTCTGTTGGTTTTTGGTTTTTTGCCCTTTTTCCCCGTCCCTCTTCCCCGCTGTTTTTCTTTCCCTCTTTCTTTCCCCCAGTTAAGTCTGTCCCGTATTCAGCAAGTGAAAATAAAATAAACAATAAAAGGTGAATCAGATGGACCATTACGGCAAGGCTGGGATGGTCCATTTGGTAAAGTAAATCCGTTGGGCATCTTTCTTCACCTTTAGACAATAATTCTGATGGCAAAAGAACCAAACGGGACAGGTATTAAAAAAAAAAAAAAAAAAAGACATGAAACTGGTGGAGATCCCAAACCAGTTGATAGTGCTGATTATTCCAAATAAAGCTGTTTTCCATTTGAGATGAAATGACTTTCTGTCCTGATATATAATAAAGATGTTAGTTGTTTTTGAGCCCCTGTATTAAAAGTCGATCCAGTTTAAAGTCAGCTTGAGTTTGATGTCTTTATGTCAAAGCTGCTCATGATGTTGAGCTGCTGATGGAATAAAAACAGTGAAAAATCTGCCTCAATATAAAAGCATGTAGTCCAGACTTAAATGTAGCCTATTGTTAGCTGAGGTCCACACACAGTGTTTGACAGTGTAAACTGTGTGAAAGGGCTGCTGGTGGAGCTCACTAGGATGAGCAGGTGACCATGTGCCACGAGGTGGAGAGCAGCTGGCCTGGCTTTGATTCTGACCACGCCCCCTTTCTCTCTCCCTCTGCTTTGCTGTCACTTATCTTCACTGCTCTGTCCAATAAAGCTGAAAAAGGCCCCAAATCAAAGAAATCTGCTGCAGCCTCTGAAATGTCTTCTGTTTCCTTCCCGACGGCTTTTTCACCGTCAGCCCATCAGACAGTCCAGCAGCATTTATGATGATGTCATGATGTTGAAGAGACTGCTATGGTGGCCTCCCATGACCCCCAGCCTCATCTACACTGAGATGCAGACATTTGAAAAGCAGACAACTGAATAATAGTCCAACACAACAGTCTGTGTACAGACACACACTGACCTTTCATAGAGTCAAAGGAGTCAATCAAACACAGCTACACTGTAAAATGTAATTCTAGATGTTTGTTATTTCAACATATTATTCTATATCAGTTTGACGATAGATGACTGAAGTAGTTGTTATAACATAGAATTACAAGTTAAAAACGTCCCAATTACACCAAAAAAAGCTAACTTGAAAACTCATGTCCAGCTAAATCAGAAACTTATGTGAACTTGACAACGTGGGTAAGTTGAGCACAGCAGGATTCAAAACTGCCTCACGTGACTGCTACCGAGGTGCATCATGGGGAATTGGCGGTTAACGACATGCTCACTTTACTTGGACGTTTTCTGATCGTCTTCTTTGGAATATGCTTTCAAGGTGAGTAACATTGGTTATAACTATAAGGAAAGAGAGCTACAAAAGTTGGAACATGTTTTGAATTTATGGCATGATGTGTGTTTTTCTCTTTTACCGAAATGTTTGCTTTAGCTAATGTAACTTTAGCCGACAAGGTCCAGCTTGTGTGTCATGACCAAACTTGACCTAATAAACTGACATATGGCCTTTTTTATGGGTTTAATGTGGCACTGACCAAATCACAAGTATTGTGCCGCTAGCTTTAAGGTTGTGCACTCAACCACTGTTGCGATATTAGCAAGCTAACTCAGCTAATTAATAAAGCTTATTTCATATTGTCTCTGTACTTGTAAATTTCTTTCAAGTTCACAGGCTGTTGTATTTTGGTGGAAGTTCATTTTGGCAATATTTCCAATAACTGGCTGGGTTCAAAAAGAACTTTTTGGCAGGACTCCGGTGCTTGTTGTCATCTGT
Organism: Oreochromis niloticus; assembly: GCF_001858045.2. NCBI lineage: Eukaryota > Metazoa > Chordata > Actinopteri > Cichliformes > Cichlidae > Oreochromis > Oreochromis niloticus. The sequence goes on from NW_020328528.1 coordinate 42,833, forward strand.
TTACCCCTATGTAATCACTTAAGTTGTTATTAACTGCTGCATGCTAAGCTGCAAGAGTGCACTGAGGACTGAGACAAAATATGGTCTACAAACCAGCATTATATTAGTTTTTATCAGATAGTCCTCCAGTGTGTTTATTTTTTGCTTTAATTCTATTGTGCAGTTATTTGTTACCCTGAAATGCTTTATGCTTAACAACAGCTCACTATTTTGACTTATTTTTGAACTCTTGTGATCAGTACGACTAGATTGTGTGAGTTTCCATACTAAAAGAGCTGTAGTGATAAAATAATTGGCATCAGAGACACTGATTTTTGGCATGGTATACTGCAGAAGTTTTTTTTTTTTGCATAATTTACCTTTTAATTAAACTGCATTCCCTGTATTGTAACAAAACTAACATTGTTTATATGTCAGAAAATTAGCAAACATGAATAAATGGCGAAAACAATATAATTATAACATATATTTTTATTTTACTTATTTTAGGTCTGTGAAGCCAAACTTGATGCTGGGGATTTATTTTTGTCAGTGGAGTCAAATGGTAAGTTACAATTTGTGCATTTTGTCATACTGGAAACACCACAGATTATATTGTAACTTAATAGCTCTGTAGAACAAATGATATAAAGATTGTAGTGTCAGGGTACTTCTTAAGAAGTAATATGGCACTATTGATGATCACATGCAGGTGGCATAAACTAAATATTCAGATGTGTTACCAACAAATGATTCATTAACAAAAGCAATGGAGCAGACTGTTTAGGTTCTTGTGGTTGTAATAACATCCATAACTGCAGGTTTGTCATTAATTTATTTTCACAGGTCTAGATGATCACATCTGACTTTGTCATTTAAATGAGGTGGACTTGCAAACTTTGCGCTCTTTTGGGTAAATTGCTGTCCACTACATATACACAGAATGTGCACAGTATTTCAGATCTAAAAAGGGAGTATGTAATGGACTTGCTGGCTTTAATGTAAAAAGCCTGTTGTGTAACTTTAATGAGGCAGTTGGACTAAAACAGTATTGCTCATCAAGGTAAACATCTGAGGAATAAGGAAACTGTTACTTGTCCTTTTACTCAGTGTTCTTTTAATCGCACGTTTACTAAAGTTTTACATCACATAAGCCATTTTCACAATCATTGTACTTTAAAAGATTTCAAGACAGAGCTTATTGTTCTCTGAACTTCTTTGTTTGCTGAACGGCAGGTAAAGTGCATCTTTTTGTTTGTTTGCTTTTGTGTGTTTGTGTTTTCTCTAATGGGCCTCAGATGACCGTTTGCTTAAATTTGGGTCTCAAAGAATCTTTTTTTTATTCTGCCTGTACTCTCCACCCCTCTTCTTCTATTGCTCAGGTTGAAGCAGAATTTGCCCGTCTTACATCTGTTGGCCTGAAAGGGTTCCTTTTTGCTGTGCTTGACCATTATGGAGAGGTTCGTGGAGCTGTACAAAATCAAGAGCGGCATAGAAAGGCTAACTAGGCTCATAAGATGCTTCGGAGATTAGGGATGCAACGATACCAATTTTTTCAAACCGATCCGATACCGATACTTGGATCTGAGTACTTGCCGATACCGAGTACAAAATCCGATACTTCTACCACACACAAGTTAAACTTAACCAGTAGTAAAGAAACTACCCCAGACAACTCTTTAACACAAACGAAACGTTTACTGAACGTAAGGGCAGAGACAAATACTGTACAACACATCCCTTTTTTAAACTCAAATGATATTCCAATTCCTTAACCAAATGAAATACACTGTATAAATGAAATAATTCCCTTTGAAATTATATTAAACAACCCAACTTATGTTATCACCTTTTGGTAAGTGACTCACTAATATACACTCCAAAACACGTTATATAAATCCACTAAACATACAATATTCACACATGGGCCCCACACACACTCACATTCACACTTGTTGCAGGCCTGTTTGTTGCTCACGCCGGACGATGGAGAAAAATCCTCTTCTCCCCAGTAAGAGCGCAAAAGTCTGACTTACAGTTCCGTTGCTCGGTAGGTCGCCGTTCACCAGTCCCACACTAAATCCACTCCCTGCGGACCCGATGCTGTCTCTGCTACAGCGCGTTAGCCAGTCACTGTCCAGCTCTCCGACAGTCCATAGCAGCTGCCTCCGTGGCGCAGCCAAGCAGTCCGGGCTAGCCTTTAGCCTCGGCGGTCATGGCTGGAAACACAGTTTTCCACGGACGGTGGTGCGACCGTTGAAACAAAAAGTCACTTCACCCACACTCTGTTGTGAAGCTCTCACACAGTTAGCTTTCTAGTCATACACTCTTTTGTGCAAGTTAACCTCAGTAAAACTAGCCGAGTCTCTCACTTTGGTTCAGCTAACCTCGTGCATCTCTCCATGCAAGGTCCCGTTTTATGCTACCTTCACGGGCCTCCAGAAAATTAGAACTCTGAAAAATATTTTAACTCCCTTCAGAGTTACATACCATAAAATAATACTTTTATGATTAACGTAACACTTTGATTGCTCTAATTACCTGTATTTACCTTGCGACATATTACAGGGCAAATTATATTCAGGGTAGAGTTACATCACATAACATCAACTGTGAACACCTTATGTTACCGTGGCGTTTAAGTCCATGGGAATTATGAGTATCGGTTCATGGTATCGGTTAACTTTTACGAGTACGAGTACGCACACATTTTACAGTATCGGCACCGATACCCGATACCAGTATCGGTATCGGTGCATCCCTATCGGAGATGATGTAAGTGTTCAACTGCGAAATCTAATCCTTTGTTTAAGTTTTAGGTTATCCAGTTCAACTGATGAACTCATTGAAAGAAAGCTGATAAGTAAAGTCTGTCATCATATTTCACAACTGGACATTTAGTGTGGTAACTTTTACAGAATCTGTGTATATTGGTGGTAGGTTGGATATCATATTCTACTTGAATGTCCTGATAAGCCTGATTCAAAATCTCCAATGATAATCATATATTGATGGAATTATGTATCAAAAAGCTGTGAATTTGGAGCTGTCTACATGCTTCATAAACACTGTTTAAAAAGTGTTTTGTTTTCTTTTTGACTTCTTTGACCAGAGCCCTACACAAAGGAAGAGGACAGAGGACCTCATTTTCTAAAGGAAGAGCCCTCACACACTTTCAAGACTGTGAAGGTTAGCATTGTTTCTTTTAGTAAATTTAATAATGACAGCACCACAGTGGATTTTAAATGAAACGTGGCATCTATGAAACAATAGATGCCACATGATAACATGTGTACTTTTTCCTCACCAAATGTATTATTACAAGATCTTTGACACTGGAGTTGGTCTGGGTTTCAGAGAAACTAACTGGCAAGCTAGCATTGATATTATTAGTGTCTTGTGTTTATTCATGTCTTCACCAGGGTCTTTGACATTTCGCTGCTGTACTGTTCACTTCAGCTTTACGTTTGATTTCTCACATTGTATATTGTAATGGCAGAGATATTAGGATATTTAAGGGGCTGCAGTGGCTGCTACAGCTGTGGGGGGCAATACTTTGGTGAAATGTCCTGGACCCTGGAAAAGAGACTGTGTAGACTGGGTAAGCAATTAAAGGTTACTGGCCGAGAGTCATTGGGCAGCTGGGTAAAGGTGGATGTTGATATTCAGTGCCAATTATGCAACCTGTTCAGCCATGTCTATATGCTCTTTTTTCATGCTGTTAATATAGGGGAAAAAAATAAACTTTAATCAATAAACTGATTAAAGAAGCATTGTCTATGGAGCCATAATCTGATCCTGTAGTGTAGCTGCAGTTTGCACATTTCATGTATTCTCAGCCAGATTTGGTTTAGAGCACAGCCAATATTTAGCATACGTAGATTTAAATTCACACACTGGTGATGGCAAGCTACATTGTAGCCACAGCCGCCCTGGGGCGCACTGACAGAGGCGAGGCTGCCGGACACTGGCACCACCGGGCCCTCTGACCACCACCAGTAGGCAACAGGTGAAGTGTCTTGCCCAAGGACACAACGACTGAAACTGTCGGAGCCGGGGCTCGAACCCGCAACCTTCCGATTATAAGACGAACTGTCAACTCTTGAGTCACGATTCAGTCATCCACCCATGTGGGTGAATGACTGAATGTGTAAAGCGCTTTGGAGTCCTTAGGGGACTAGTAAAGCGCTATACAAATACAGGCCATTTACCATTTAAATTGAAAATTTTGTTTGAATTCTGCAATTGAAGACATGCTCAGTTATTTATGAACATGATCTTTGTTTAAAGCAAGAAATGGATTTGTAACATTGGGGTGCATATCTCATTCTGAAAAAACTTTAACAACTAATAAGTGTTACCCAAAGCCAATCACCATCATCCAAAGCATCAGTATGGCTCTTCTTTGGAAAGACATGAATTCTTAAGCACAAGGGATATTGTGTAATTGTAATTGTGTAATTTTTTTTATTTTTTGTCTTTGAACCCTTTTATAGCCGACAGGTATTGAAGACACGTTTTCTAAGAGGATGAAAGTTGGCATTGCGATGGTGAAAGAAGAAGACATCATCGATGTGTTGGTTGTCCTTGAGGCGGCAGTAATCCTGTCTAATCTGAGGGATGTCTCAAGTGCCATTTCCATGCTGATGGGCCTTCTTTTTGCCTTCAACATAGACTATCCAAAGGAACTTAAGGACATCTTTGAAGTCATTCAGAACATCCTAATGAACATTGGTGGAAGGCAGTGCATCTCACCAGTGCATGGTCTAAGAAACAGACTCTTGCAGAAAGCCATGCAGAACTGTAATTGTATGCTGACAGCATACAATTGCCTTGGTGTTAAGGACAGTTTTTAATTTTACTGTTTGTTTTTTTTTATTCTTGCAAGTTCTCATTCTCACTTTTGTATGTCACTAAATGACTACACTTTACATCCCAGATTAAATAATTACTCATTTGTTCATGGTTTAAGAAACTTATGTGAACAACAATATAATGGTGGACTCTGCAGATGCTTATCTCATGCAAGTCAGTAGTTTTTCCTTTGTTTTGCAATTGAGCAGACTCAAACTGATGTTTCTGAAATATCCATATTATCAAATGTTTCAGAAGCATGCACTCATTTTCAGAGATATTGGTTCTGTGGAATTTGTTGCAATTGTAAACGAAGACAAATACAAGAGTTTGATGTCTTAGTTGTTATAAACTGATCTTTACTGTCACTTATCAAAGGTTTTGTACTATTTTAATATTTCAAGTTTTATGCTAACAGGTGTGACTGAGCACAATGAAGTTTAAAAATTTTGCAAATGTAAAGAATAACTTTTCTAAAATAGCAAGTGTCCCGTTGATACATTGCATTAATGCAGACTTTATGTTGTTACTTCACAAGAATCACTACTGCTCCTAGAGTATTGGTCAGAATTTAATCTTCACCCAAACTGGGCTCAAGACCAAGTTCAAATTTATTGTTTCACAGGGAGCAACCTTTGAGTTTTGATGGATTGTGAGCCTGATGAGCTACGTCACTGATTTTTCTGTTTCTCAGATGACTAAGATGGTACAATAAATGGTGAATGTTGGGTGCTCATGAGTAATTGTCTTGTCATGTTCTTAAAACAAACTTTCTGCCTGAAATGATCAGATAGACTTTAATGGAATCTGTGGGGTTTTATTTTTTTTTCTGTAAACAACAGAAAATTAATTTAAAGGAATGTAGATATTTAAACCTGAGATCTAAGATAAACCTAACAGGTAGTTTTGCTGAAATGGATGTTAGAAAGCTAAAAAAACAAAAACAAAACTTAAGATGTTTAATACACATTTTTCTTTACATCCAGTCAATCAACTCTGATAATTAAAATGAAACTGATTTACAAGTTCACTCAGCTACCTTAAGGAGCTCAGTTAATTAATAAACTTAAATCAACTTAGCTAACAGATTATGTTAGTTAAGCTAAAATAGATTCCTAAGTTAAAAGAACTACTAAAGTATTTGAATTAACTAAAAAACCCAAGTCAACTGAACTAGGACAAGAGTTTAAACAATAGATTATTTTAATTTAGCTGAAAGGGTTTTCCCAAGTAGAAATGACAATTAAAGGAGTTGAACTGACTAACAAATCTCAGTCAACTAAACTAAGACGAAAGTTTAGACAACATGTGATTTTTCATTAAGATAACAATTGGTTGTGTTATAAGAACAAACTCTATTTCTTGACTTAACTTAAAATTTTAAGGCAGCCCTTTACCTCATATTTTTAAGTTGAAACAACAAGTTATATTTTACAGTGTAGTTGAGTCATTTCTTGTGTGAGTCTAAAGTGAATCTAGTATTTGAAAGTCCACTTCCTGTATTTGTTGTTGAAGACTTCTTCAGCTTCTTCTCAAGGACATCAGCTGCTTGTTTGGCAGCAGAGGCAGTTAAGAAGCTTCCTGAAAAACACTGAACAGTGAGTTCACTGTGGCATATGACAAATTCAGCTTTCTATGTGCAAATGTGTCTGTGTCAACCTTTCAAATGCTGTTGAATCCAAAACATCAGCGGCTCCTTGGCTGCTCACTTCATGCACTTCTGTCTTTGTGACAGTCCAATGACATCACAGCTGTTTCCACCCCCAGTGTCTCAGGACTGGACACCTTTAAACATGTGGAGGATCAAACAGCCGTCCAGCTAAACATACATGAAACTATCAAAGCTGACAATCATTCCAATAACATCTAATGGTACATATATATAGACACAGGACTACAAGGAAATGGCTCTCAGCATCTCAGCAAGGTTGTCAGGCCCAGCAAAGGACCACACTTGGGGCATAGTTGTTTAAGGGGCTCCTGTGGTCAGTGTAAGGGGTCAACTAACCCTGAGCTGCCGCTGGTTGACCATTTCTCAGGTCCTCAAAATGACTTGCAGGGAGACAGATCTTGTATAAAACCACCACTCAGACCTGCACCCCTTGCTAATAAAAATTTCTGTGTTACAGTAAAGCCTGCTAGCTGCCTGCTGGGTTCTCCACATGAGATGGTTCGAAGCCCTGGCTATCACATGGGACACTGTTTCGAGGGTCTGGGGCCACTCTCTGGCAATGTTGTGAACCCACTGAGATGGGATTGGCAGCTTATGCAGGAAATGCCTAACCGTTGCTATGGGGTTTGGTAGGTGGAAAGCCTGCAATTTGGTCATGAAACGGTTATGGACTTGTTTCATTTTGGTTATCGTAATTTGACAAACCATGAGTTTGTATTTATGGGAGGGGGTGTTACGGCCCTAGCAGGGCCTCCTCCTGAAGGTGCCTGTGTGGGCGTGTCCTTCAGTCTCTTTTGCCTGAGGTGCCACCTTTTCTCCTTTACACAGCTGACTCTCGTCAGTAATTAAAAGTATTTAAGCCCAGGCAAAGGTGAGCTCTGGGCCAGAGTGCCATGTGAGCGGTGTACAGCTAGTGAGCTGCTCTCGTTTTGACTTACTTGATACTTTTATTTTATTGACCAACGCTTGAGTTTTGTTTGTTTTTCTTAAATGGTGATGCGGCTTGTCCATCTCTTTTAGTTGAGCTACTTTTATAAATCTATTTAATCTAACCCTTTTGACTCCTTGACTCCTTTTTCTGACCCGGACACTTTTTGTTACTTCCCCCTCACCGCCTAGACCCCTCAGGGGAACGTAACAATGGCTCACCTTTGCCTGGGCTTAAATACTTTTAATTACTGACGAGAGTCAGCTGTGTAAAGGAGAAAAGGTGGCACCTCAGGGAAAAGAGACTGAAGGACACGCCCACACAGGCACCTTCAGGAGGAGGCCCTGGAGGAGGTTCTGTCTAAAACCTGACTGGAAGGCATCATAGCAGTTATTCTGTTTTAAGAAGTAATTGAGCTGTTGAGAAACTGCTTTTTCAATGATCTTACTTAAAAATGGGAGATTTGAGATCGGCCTGTAGTTGTTCATTTGTGTCTTGTCAAGATTGTCCTTTTTCAGTATTGTCATGATCTCCGTGCCTGCCCGGCCGGCCCCACAAGACTACATTGGCTGTTTTGGTTCTCTCTCTCTCTCCCTCTCTGCCTGGGCGGAGCTCACTGTGGGCTCCCGCCCTTGGCCCACACACCTGACTACAATCACCTGTCATCACCAGCAGCACTATTTGAGGCTGGAACACAGATCCTCTTGTCGCTGGATGATTGTACTACTGACGTTAGTGTTTCTCACAGCTCCTGTGAAATTGTGCTTAGCGATTTGTGATTAGTTTGTGACTTCCCTTCTCTTCTGCTTCAGACTTTCCTCCCCAGACCTGTGACCTTCCTGCGGTGTGAACGTGTGGGCAAAGAAGACGTGAGCGAGTGTGAGAGAGCTACCCTGTGATTCCCTAGAGTTTTGGATTTTCTTCACTGTATATACTGTGCACTGGTGCTGTAAATAAACTGTGTTTTGGAGACATCTAACCGCTTTGCACCGGAGTCCCTACAACCAGATCATGACATGTATAGGTTTTATTACAACAGTTTTTAGTGGTTCTGGAAACCCACCTGATATTAAAGAAAAGTTGACGATCTGTAACAGGTCTGACTCCAAAGTCTTTGAGACCTTTTTGAAGAAACTTGTTGGCAGGACATCTAAACAGCAAGAGGAGGAGTTCAGTTGACCTAAGATGTCCTCCAGGTCTTTGCTGTTAATAGGGTGAAACTGTTTGATGGTGTTTAGACAGTTTTTCGGTGGACACAGTACATTTCCTGAATCTGCTGTTAATGTACTAATTGCTTGTCTAATCTTTTGGATTTTTTCTGTGAAGAATTTGGCATTGCAAGCCATGGTCAAATGAAGTTCAGCTGCCACTGACACAGGAGGGTTTGATAGCCTGTCAACTGTAGAAAATAGGACCCGAGCATTATGACTCAGGGAGTGCTGCAATAACAACACTGTGCCCATTCTGATCAGACTGAAAGATTTATAGAGATTCATCCATGTGCTGGAAAAGGATTTGATATCAACATATATGCAGATTAGTAGGAGCATTTTCTTCATATTGATTTAGAGTTCAGTACTAGGAATATGTAGAATTAACATCTGTGTACATGACGAGTGATGAAAACTTTCAAAGGACGTCAGAATTGGTGTCTCTATCTGTGACTGTCCCAGAGGAACCTACCTGAGGGATTATTAAAGATCTGTCTATCTAGAAAGACTTGCATTGATTCACAGTGTACAATTCTTTCTAATCTATTAACATCTTCCTCCAAATCCTGTTTCTGCTGCATCAGAAGGGCTCAAACCTCCTGCTGTTGTCTGCTGGACCATCAATTCTACTTTATGATGATCTTCAAAGATAAAAACGTGAGTTTATTTGTGAACTCTGTGAAATGATGTTTAGTTTGAACCAATCCTGTGTCAGCTGCAGCCACATCATTGCCACGCATACAAATGGCTGCGTTCCTGTTTAGACCTGCTGGCTGTCAATGGGCTTCATTCCATTTCGTATCGCTCTAGTCTAGTTATAAATAAGGTGATCAAATATCTGCTGACTGATTAGATCCAGTATCTATTACAGATGAACTGGATATCACAGCATGTTGTTAATCCGTCATATCAAACTAAACAGTGTTGCTGGTGTAAATATCCTCCAATAAAGTCAGATGAGGGCTGCTGTTGCCAGGTAACGATGATGTCACACTGGATCTTCTGATCTTTAGCATCGTAGCGCTCGGAGTCTGATGTTGGCTCATGTGTTGTCATACACCAACATGACGTTCTACTAGTCAAGGCCTCACCTTAACCCACTGATGCTGATCACACAGACCCACTAATAGAACTGTTTTATCAGGTTTATGCAGCGTCACCATTAATGTCACATTTAATCAGACACATTTACATTACAAGCCCACTACAACCATTATCAACATGTTAAATTACATTATACATCTTCACTGATTTAAAGTATTTTAACCTTGTTGTGATGATTTCTGATATGAGGTTCAGTTCTACGGTGGTGATCGCAGGGTGTGCACAGGTCAAGTGCCGCTATGACCCTCCAGAAAATAACGAGGACAGGGGATGATCGTTCAGCTCTTTAATAGCAGATTTAGCGTGGGTATGTGTGTGTGTGTGTGTGTGTGGTTCTACAAACAGAATGGAAAACAGAACACAAATTACAATCGAATATAGCCAACAATAATCACTATATAACATATTACAGCCACATACTTGTCTTATAGGACTTACTACTAGGCTGACGGCCTGTACTTTTAGTCTGATCCATATTTGGCAACAAAGAAAATAAACATCTTTCTATCGCTTAACTCTTGTGCCCCACTCACTTATGATGCTAAATAAAGAAGGTAAATACACATAACAAATCACCAACTCAGACCGAACTCAGTTTGGCTAGGCGAACTTAGCTTAGCTTAGCGATAAATTAGCTTATAGCAAATGTACAAACAGAGGATGTCCAGAGCAATAAAACATACAGGCTATCATTCCTACACAAGGAATATCCTGTAACTCACCAGTCTTATGGACGCACACTCTCAATGAACCCACATAAACTGCTCCCGAGCATAACTTGTGATTCACACTGCCTCCATGAACACCACTCTTCATTCTAGTCAAAACATTACTCACAAAACGGCCGCGCCCTCTAGTGGCGAGGCAGAAAACTGCATCACAGTCCTGCCTTCAGAACAGCCGCCCCCAAACTTGCACTCGCAAGTTTGCAGAATGTAGTTTACTGTCCATTTTCCTTTGGTACTGCAGGTAGTCGAATAAGGCGGCTCACTGGGCGTACGTAGATACGGTCCTTTACTTTCACTTCTGCAGACCGGATTAAACCATCAGCTCCGGGGAATACCCTGTTGATCTTCCCAACAGGCCATGATGCTCTGGGAATTTGGGGATCCACTATCATCACCACAGTGCCCAGCTGGATCGGAGCAGTGTCTTTCTGCCACTTTGACCGTGTCTGCAGTGTAGGCAGGTAGTGGCGTATGAACTGTGTCCAGAAGCGATCGGATAACACCTGACAGGTCCTCCATGGTCGTCGTCCAATGAGCTCTGAGTCGTGGTATATCACTTGGGGTAGGGAAGGGTCTAGCCGCCCCATCAGCAACAAATTTGGGGTAATGGGGTCTGGGTCGGCCACGTCTGATGATACGTACCCCAAAGGTTTTGAGTTGAGCATTCCCTCGATCTCGATCAGCACTGTTTGGAGGATTTCCTCTTTTACAACCTGCGAGCCCAATGTGGAGGCCAGAGCTGCCTTTATGGACCTGATCTCTCGCTCCCAGGATCCTCCAAAGTGGGGAGAACTGGGAGGGTTAAATCGAAACTTGATCTGATGCTCTGCTAACTTGCCTTGTAAAGAGGGATGCAGGGCATTGAAAGTTTCCTGGAGCTCCCGATCCCCGCCTCGGAAATTCGTTCCCTGGTCACACAGTATCTCAGCTGGTTTCCCACGGCGAGAGACAAATCTTCTTAATGCCATCAGAAATGAGTCGGTGTTGATGCTAGACAGCACCTCAATATGAATGGCACGAGTTGTCAAGCATTTGAAGAGCAGGCCCCAGCGTTTTTCATTTCTCCGACCAACCTTCACCTGCATTGGCCCAAAGCAGTCGATGCCTGTTGAGAAGAAGGCTGGCTGATGTAATCGTAGGCGTGCAAGGGGAAGGTCTGCCATCTTTGGGTTGACAGGTTGGGCTCTCCATTTTTGGCACTCAGGGCAGGAGCGCTGTTCACTTCTTACGGCTTCACGGCCGCGAAGAATCCAGTATTTCCTTCTCAACTCTGCAAACAATCTCTCTGCTCCTGGGTGTTTCAAATCACTGTCAGCCTGTTGGATGAGTAGTCTGGTGATTGGATGTTTAGGGTCCAATACTACTGGATGTATCACAGCAGCTTCCAAATCATGGCACCGTCTGAGACGACCACCTACTCGTATGAGTAGGAGCGACTCATCAAATTCCGGAGCCAGGCCAAACAGACGGCTGGATGAGTGAACTGGTTTCCCAGTGGTCAGGCACTGGATCTCATCTGGGAAACTGTCTTTCTGAGCAGCTCTCAGCAGAATAAGCTCAGCCTCCTTGTAGTTCTCTGATGTGAGGTTGTCACCAGCCGCCCCGTGAAGGCACCTGGCTGTTTCTTCCAATAGCTTGCTAAAACTGGTAAACTGCTGTGCATCAGGCAGGGAGATAGAGTCAGTAGACACAGCTAAGCAAGTTATTGGTTTACGCTGCTCCTCAGCAAAGTCTGTACATGGTGTGGCTGGGTGGTCTGGCCACTGGTCTCGATGTAGCTGCAGAAACGGGGGCCCACATGCCCACCGGGACTGCACAGTGAGGTCTTGTAGCTTCTTACCCCTAGTTAGATCATCTGCCGGATTTTCATATGTTGTCACATAACGCCAAGACTGGCTGTCTGTCAGTTCCTGGATCTCAGCTATCTGAGTTCCCACGAACACCTTGAAATTACAGGACTCTGACTGGATCCATGTTAGGACAGTGGTGGAGTCTGTCCATAATACCACTCTGCATAGTGGTAGGGTGAGCTCTTTGGTCAGCAGGCTAGCGAGTTGAGCTCCAGTCAAGGCTGCACATAGTTCCAGACGTGGCATGGACAACTGCCGTTTAGGGGCCACCCTAGAGCGGGCAGTCAGGAAAGCAACTTCCACCTTTCCAGCAGCATCTTCCGTCCGTAGGTAGGCAACACTTCCATATGCCTTTTGAGATGCATCGCAGAAGATGTGCAACTCACGCCTACTGTCGGATTTGTCCAGCTCGGGGCTTACATAACAACGTTGTAGACTAATGTTGTCCAGATGCTGCAGCTCACCTTCTCATTCGTTCCATGCAGAGAGCAGGTCACTTGGTAACAGGGGGTCATCCCACTCACGCTTTTTGTCCCACAACTGCTGGACTAGTACCTTTGCTCTCGTTGTGAAGGGGACGAGAAACCCTAGTGGGTCATACTGACTCGCCAGAACCCGGTAGATGTTTCTCATGGTAGCAGGATTACTCTCCAACTGCCTGGACTTGTAGTGGAGAGTGTCAGAGCAGCACATCCAGCGCAGACCTAGAGCAGGTTCTTGAGGGTCCATGTCAGTTCGATTCAGCCACTGTACGCTGCTCTCCGATCTTATCTCCTGTGGTAGATGGCTGATGAGATCTGGGGTGCTGCTGGCCCACTGTCTGAGCTCAAATCCTCCCTCCGATAATAGTGACCGTAGTTTGTCCACAACCTTGGTGGCCACATCTGGAGAAGAGAAGCTCTGTAACCAGTTGTCAACATAAAAATTATTCTCAATGGAGTCACGTACGTCATCTCCCTGGTCACTGTGGTCATGGACGTGTCGCTGGAGTGCATAAATTGCACAGCATGGTGAGCATGTTGTCCCAAAGGGGAGCACCTGCCATTCATACACCTTGGGATGGGTGTCTCTTTGCAGATCGCGCCAGATGAAACGTAGTAGCGGCCGGTCCTCAGGCAGTAGTCTCACTTGGTGGAACATCCCCTTGATGTCACTGCTAACTGCGATGGAGCGTTCTCTGAAGCGTAGCAGCACACCAAGAAGAGAGGCCCCCAGGTTCGGGCCTGGTAAAAGCAGCTCGTTGAGGTTCTGATCCCTATAGGTGAATGAGCAATTAAACACCACACGGTTCTTTCCGTTGTGTGTCACCATGTGGTGAGGGATAAACCATGATTCTTTGGAGGCCCTCATTTCCTCTTCGCTGATTTCTCTGACATAGCCTGCTGCTATCAACCTTGTCATCTCCGCTTGATAAGCTTTAGCCTTCTCTGGGTCTCGACTGAGGCGCCTCTCCGTGCCTCGTAGATTGGGGAGTGCTGCTTCAGGTGGCACCCGGAGTGTAGGCATATCACTGACACGCAGAAGGGGAGTTGAATATCTCTTTACTCCCTCGACATTCAATCTTGTTGTCTTTGCCTCCAAAAGCTTCATAGCTTGCTCTTCCCTCCGAGACCGTGTCACCAGTTTCTCACTTCGATATGGGAGAGTGTCGAGTTGCCAAAGCCTCTCTACTTGACTATGAAGCTCTGATTGAGGAGAGGCAGCTGAAAGGAAGAGGCACTGTTGCGGTTGAGCAGAGTTCTTAAGGGAGGGGATTGGTCCCTGTAGTACCCAACCAAGTCTAGTCTTGACTGCAGCTGGTCCTCCAGGTAAGCCTAGGCGCACAGGTTTGATGGGCGTTATTAGGTGAGGACAGTCAGAGCCGATCAGAAGGAGTGGCTGGGCATTTGTGAAGGGTTGCAAGGGAAGCCTTCTCAAGTGTCTATATTTCTGTTGAAGTGCTTTCACAGGGTATGAATGTTCAGCTAAGCCTAGATCATCAGCTGTGAAGGCTCTCTCAATGGTGAATGTTCTGGATTGTTGGCTGGCAGGGGAGACTTTGACTGTCACTGATGCGCCATGCAAGGTTCTCAGTCCTTGTCTCACCGTACGTAGAGTAAGACTCTCTGCCGTGCCCTGTAGCTGCAGTCTTTGAGTGGCCTCAGGGAGGAGGATCGTCCTCTCAGATCCATCATCCAGTATGGCGAATGTCTCCAAGGTGTGCTCACCGTTCTGCAGCAACACTTTGGTTATCTTCAGAAGCACTTGGCTACAGCTAGCACGCCGGTCTAGATAAAGTACCTCCGTAGATGCTTTACTCCCCAGCTCAGCGACGTATTCCATTGGTGGATTGGGTGCAGCAGGTCTGAGATTCACTTCATGCAGGGCCTCAAGGTGTTTTCCCCTGCATGTCTTGCACTGCACTTTAAGTCGACACTGAGCAGCCTGGTGGTGCCGCCCACAACGCCAGCAGCGATTGTTGGACTTAATCCAAGTTGATTTCTGCTCCTTAGTCAGCATCTTGAAGTTGACACATTGATCTAGGAAGTGCAGAGTGTTATTACAATACGGACAATAAGCTGTGGGCTTGTCTTGGACTTCAGAAGTGGAAGGGGTTGTGGCTGAGGACCTTTGGGGGGCAGTGTTGTGTGTTGCACCATGCAGCACAGTGGTAGTCCTTTTGGTGGCTCTTTTATCTCTTTTCATGCTGCTCCTGTCTCTCGAGCTCTCCTCTACCTTCTCTGTGTGATCTCCGCCCTCTTGAATGACCAGCTCATACTCCAGCCACTCTGCAAAGTCTCTCAATGATGGTATTCCATCTTTCTGTGGGTAAAGGTAGCGGCGGAAAGCAGCACGTAGGTCTTGCGGTAGCTTTCGTGTCAGCCTAGCAACATGGGACCCGCATTGCAGCTCTATGTGTCCATCTTCCCCAAGTTGCTCTAACATGCCGACCAGAGCACGGACTCTCAGTGCAAACCTTCTGAATCCAGTCGTGTCACCCGGGCGGATGCTGGGCTCATCCATAAGCTCTGCTATTCTCTGCAGTGACAGCTGGTGCGGCTGACCATAATGTTTAGTGAGCGAGGCCATCGTGTCAGAGTAGGGGTGAGGTGAGTTACTGTAGGAGTCAGCAATTAAAAGAGCTTCCTCAAATTTAAGGTGGTCACATAGGACCTGATATTTGAACCTCTCGGTTGCATCAAAGGGGAGAATATTGTCTAGGGCAAGCCTTAATCTAGCAAACTGCCTCGGATCACCCTTCGTGAACTCTGGGATGGAGGGCGATGGTCCTCTGTAGGTCTTCTCCTTTACAGCTATGGCTGTAGTGGGAGCTAACACCGGTTCTGGGGGGAGCATGTTCGCGTCGAAACTAGGTCCAGCTAGTGATCGAGATAAGGGGGTGGACTGTGGTGCACGAGGCTGAAAGTCAGGAGCTTCAGTGGCTGAGGGTTGCTGTAACTGTAGCTCTTGTAGGCGTCGGCTAAGCTCTTGTGCAATGGCTGGTAGCGGTGGAGGTGGAACAGACTGTACTTCTGGTAGATCAGGATGATCTCTCGGGAGAAAAACTGGAGGTGGTGGTACTGGCCATTCTTCAGCTGCATCCTGTGTGCAGGATGTATTGTGCTGCTCTGGTCTCAGGGGAAAAGGCTGTGGGGTTAGAGGTGTGGAGACCCAAGTGTCATCAGCTGAAATGTAGCCCCCTGGCTGCTGGGCAGAACGTAAGCGGGTGGATTCCAACGTGGTGACATTGCGATCCATCTGCCTCCTCATGTCTCCTACCATCAGCTGAAGTTGCCTGTTGTCCTCCTGCAGTTGCTGCACAATGTTCATGAACTCCGGTGGAATGCTGGATGACACTGGGGTCTGTCCTGCAGCTCCAATAGAACCAGGAGTCTGGGTGAGGGGCGTCATCTTGGCGTATCCCTCTCTAGTCTGCTGCTGCTCCAATGTAGCAGTGGGTGGCAGTGTGTAGCCTTCATACTGAGTCATCCATCCTGGTGGTCGCACAGCCCTCCGTGGACGTGCACCTGCTCTCTGGGGGTCATAATCCATCTTCACTCTCTGTAATCACCTATCCGGCTCGAAGGACCAATTTGTTGTGATGATTTCTGATATGAGGTTCAGTTCTACGGTGGTGATCGCAGGGTGTGCACAGGTCAAGTGCCGCTATGACCCTCCAGAAAATAACGAGGACAGGGGATGATCGTTCAGCTCTTTAATAGCAGATTTAGCGTGGGTATGTGTGTGTGTGTGTGGTTCTACAAACAGAATGGAAAACAGAACACAAATTACAATCGAATATAGCCAACAATAATCACTATATAACATATTACAGCCACATACTTGTCTTATAGGACTTACTACTAGGCTGACGGCCTGTACTTTTAGTCTGATCCATATTTGGCAACAAAGAAAATAAACATCTTTCTATCGCTTAACTCTTGTGCCCCACTCACTTATGATGCTAAATAAAGAAGGTAAATACACATAACAAATCACCAACTCAGACCGAACTCAGTTTGGCTAGGCGAACTTAGCTTAGCTTAGCGATAAATTAGCTTATAGCAAATGTACAAACAGAGGATGTCCAGAGCAATAAAACATACAGGCTATCATTCCTACACAAGAAATATCCTGTAACTTACCAGTCTTATGGACGCACACTCTCAATGAACCCACATAAACTGCTCCCGAGCATAACTTGTGATTCACACTGCCTCCATGAACACCACTCTTCATTCTAGTCAAAACATTACTCACAAAACGGCCGCGCCCTCTAGTGGCGAGGCAGAAAACTGCATCACAGTCCTGCCTTCAGAACAAACCTGATTCATTTTTTCCACCTTAACAGTTCATTCCTTAAATCAGAAACGATATTTGACCCTCAAAAACTTAACCAACAAATAATTTTGCAATAAAATATTTATTTTTTTCAACTTTTCCAAGTGAAATCAAACAAGTGTTTTTAACAGTGAAACCAGAGTGGAAGCTGCTCATACAGAGTCCAACCCAGGCTAAAGTAAGTTGAGTAGAGCAGCATCATCAAAGTGTCAGCTCTCTGTTGCCATCTGCAGGACAAAACAAGTTTTTCTCGCCCTCCTCGTCAACGTCAAGATGACGTCATTGTACAGCAAAACATGCAGATCAGGTGACATGACTGAGAGGTGGAGTTAAACTGTGGCAGGTAAGCATGTGGAGGAGGAGCAACAACATGACGCTGGAACATCATCAGTGCATTATACAGTTTCCTCTCTAACTGGATGCAGCTGTGAACAAGAACAGCTGTGGAACCAGTATGGGCTCAAAGTGTGGTCATAAATATTTTTTACTTGTAAATCAAATCCATAGTTGTGAACTGAGTTTTGTAACCTTGTAAACTTGTTGTTCCAGGCGGCAGCGTTACGGTTGCCATGGTTAGAGAGTGACGCGCTCTCTCTCTGCGTGTTTCCTGGGTGAGAGAGCGCTTTTTTGTTGTTGTTGTTGTGCTAAGCTAAAAGGCAGAATGCTACATGCATGGCCCTAAAGCATGTAGCCTGATGGGCAGTGTAGTCCGTGCTGCAGGGAGAATGGACTACCATACACGTTATGTGTCTGTGAGCGAGGGAGGGAGAGAAAGGAAAAGTCCGAGCTGTCACGGAGCAAAAACGGGAGCTGGAAGCATGTAAATATAATAATAACCACAGCAGCCAAGAAGAGTGCCTGACGAGCCCATTTGTAAGTAAGCTATTAAGACTCAACTGTACACTGTGTTCGTGTTTTCCTCCGGAAAAAATAAGTTCTGTTGGAGCAGCCTTTCAACGCCTCTCTCTGTCTCTGGCAAGCAAAGTTGACCCAGACAACAAAGTAAAGCTAGTTTTCGGCTACCAGCCCGACAGGGAACCGGACGTATTAGCCAGAGGTCCCTTTACTACGGTTCGGAGCCGCGGACCTTCAGTAACAGTAATAAATCACAGCAATAGTACATTCACGTAGTTGCAAACAGCATGATAATATATTAAGTAATCCAAAGTATTCAGAATACGTTACTCTCATTGAGTAACGTAACGGAATACGTTACAGAATACATTTTGGGGCATGTATTCAGTATTCTGTAATGGAATACATTTTAAAAGTAACCTTCCCAACACTGTTGGTAAATGTAATGTCAATCACATATCAGAGAACAGATGGGTTTGGCTGTGGGAAGGGTGCTTTACTGAGCTTCAGGTCCCGGGAGAATAAGTTCATGAAAGCCCAGTTTACTCTTCGGCCGCCCTGCTTCAGCCGTCCGCCGTTTTTTTAGAAAAATTATCCACACCCACCGCCGCGCAAGGAATCCTGGGATATATGGGACCACGAAGGATACACCAATCCATCCTTAAAATTCAGGGAAATGAAGGACGCATTTGGAGCCGCCTTTGAATTGGGACAGCCTTCGTTGCATTGCTGTGAAGTAATTGGCCTTAAAATGCGGCCTTCAAGGCTGCAGACTCTGAATTGGGATACAGCCACTAATTTACTGTTAGTAAAAAAAATAAAAAGTGACAGTTTGTCTCTCTAAGTGTACGTGCAGAAGATGGACTACAACATGTCCTCCATGTTGGAATAGGGCTTTGGAGTTGACGTCACGCCGCAATGTATTGTGGGAGCGCGGCGCCATTTTCCGGATTCATAAATCAAAACAAACACACTGTGTTGGAACCATTGACTGTAGAAAACATGGACGACGACACAGCTCCCCAAAAACGAAGCCAAAACGTCTCTATCGCCCCCTGGTGTCTGGCTGCAGTATAGGTCATAAACCCCGCCTCCTCCATGTTAGCGGATGGGACTGGGGTCAGACTAAAATAAATTTATTCTCCTTAGATAATTTTTTTCCAAAGATTCTTTCTTTTTTTATCAATAGTTCTCATCATGCTGATTGATGTCCAAGGGGTCTCCTTTCCCATAAGTTTGATTCTAATTCCTACCGCGGTGATGTTAAATTGGGGTGAAACGTCATCATAGCAGCTTTGACTGGCAGCTGCAGTCACGGAGAAACTTGCGTATCTCTGTTCGGGAATAGCAGATAGAGCGTAGGCTCTGAGAGGAGGGCCAGCGTTTACTCTACGAAAACACGACCGAGTGTTTTAACCTGACAGCCTGAGGTGCTCTTCAGTAAACTGGACTACCCGACAGAAGGACCCGAGGCCCCGCTGCACTTTTTCGGTAAGTTAAACGTGTTTGTAAGCTAATCCGTAACTACCGTCCTTAGCTATGTCCTGAGACCTAGCTAGCTAAAATGAGCACTCGGCTGTCAGGGTTCGTTTAGCTAATCTGTGCAGGTGAATGAATTTACTAAAGAAATCAAGAGAAACGTTCCGGGCTACTCAGTCACTAATTACTGTTACTGTACTTTTATTACAAGTATTATACTGTAAAAGCAACAGGCTGCACCCTGCTGCAGCTCCTGTGCAGAGCTGAATATTAAATATGTGCAAACAACAGCATGTTTTCAGTCTCTTGCCACATCTGTAAAGACAGTAACATTTTTTTAAAAGCTTGTACTTCAGTAACTCCTCATTAATCAGGAACTATGGATTAAAGTACTGTAGTGTAATACTGAAAAAATGTAAGAGAAGAACTTCAGATCCTGAGTGTGTGAGGACAGAAGAATCAGCTTTATTTCAATTTTGAGGGATAAAATTTATATTTGAGTTTGATGGTTCTGTTGTCTTTGTGATTACAGGAGCCGTCCTCAGATTCAGACCTCAGCACCACCCAGTGACAGCAGACAGATCATCCAACATGTTCACATGATAACTGCAAAATGAACTGATGAAAACAGTACAAAGGTTAAAGTACCACATGTCCTGTAGTGAAAGCTGCAGCTTTATTGATAAAGTTAAAGACAAAAAACCAAAAGGATTAATCACTCATGTAACTGTGTCACTATATATCAGCATTAACAGGATCTCAGTTTGGTGTTTCACAAAGCTGCTGATCTCAGACCTGCACAGCTTCTGTTTTAAACACTTGATGTACTCAGCTGCATGAAGAGCATATGAGATTTTCTCTGACACAATTAAATAAAAACCTGATGAAGGTCAAAGGTCGTCACTTGTATGTTGAACTACAAACTTGTGATCTGGAATTCTTTCACAGTTTTTTGCAGATAGTGTGTTATTTACCATAAAGTGATTCAGAGTTATTCATGCCAGAGTAACCAGAGAGTATCACATATTTTTAAATATATATCTTACAGGACTGAATATAATATCTTCATGTAAAAGTCCGGAGCCTCTGGGGCGTATCCGAGTATTTATAACATTACACAAACCAAAGGTCTCCATCACAGTGTTCATGAAATGCTGGGTTTATCCATCTCCTGGGGCAGGCCTACGGAGGAGTGCTGAAGATTTCCCTGTGAGGGAGCTGCTGGTGAAGATCATGAGTCCTGCTTGATCAATGCGATGAGCTTTAGTGTTGCTGGTGTTTCTTAAATGATGCCTCTTTCAGTGGGTCAACAGAACATCTGGCACAGGACATCTGTGATGAAGAAAGGGAAGAAGTTTCTCCAAACCTCTGGACCCAGGAAACCCAGCTTGGTCCTCATGGTCTCCCTCACTAGTTTCTCCCCAGGGTGAATGTAGCTGTTGATATAATATGGACTCTTATTATTAAATTATCCTATTATTAAATGAAAAGAACAAATTAGACTACACTACTGAAACGTTCTGCTGATGTTTTTAAAGTTTCCATGTTACCAGGCTGTAGAGGGCTCTGAAGATTTAAACAGTTTTAGATCCATTACACTCCCAGACATTACACATATCACCGAGTCGTTAATTCTCACCCTTTCTGGCAACCATTCAGAGGAGATTTGTTTCTTTGTATTCAAAGCCACTCGAACCCCTCTAGTTCTGGGGCACCCTTGGCTGCAGCATCACAACCCTCACATTAACTGGCAAAAGGGATGCATCACTGGGTGGGGGGAAGGCTGTCACATGACTTGCCTTAAAGCGGCCTCACCTCCTAGTGCATTGGTCTCCTCTGAGCAGCCCGTGTCCGCCGACTTGTCAAACATCCCTCCTGTTTACCACGACCTTGCAGAGGTTTTTCGGAAGGACCGAGCTCACTCATTGCCTCCACACAGACCCTATGATTGCGCTATTGATCTGCTCCCTGGCGTCCCGTTACCAACTAGCCGTCTCTATAGCCTCTCGCTTCCCGAACGAGAAGCTATGGAGAGATATATTACGGAGTCTCTAGCTGCCGGCATCATCCGCGTCTCTTCCTCTCCTGTAGCAGCAGGGTTTTTCTTTGTAGAAAAGAAAGACAAGACACTTCGACCGTGTATAGACTATTGCGGACTGAATAACATAACAGTTAAGAACAAGTACCCGCTGCTGCTCCTCACCTCTGCCTTTGAGCTCCTTCAGGGGGCCACAATCTTTAGTAAGCTGGATCTAAGAAATGCCTACCATTTGGTCCGTATTCGCGAGGGTGATGAATGGAAAACGGCATTCAATACTCATGTCTCCACAGTCGCTTTCCTGGGCTATATAATAGAAAAGGGGGACTGCCCGGATCCAGCAAAGGTCAAATTCGTGGTGGAATGGCCCGAACCACCCAATCGGCGCCAGCTGCAACGGTTCCTCGGGTTTGCGAACTTCTATAGAAGATTTATTCAGGATTTCAGTAAGGTAGCCTTACCACTCACCCAATTAACATCACCCAAGATTCCCTTTCAGTGGAATGATGCCGCCCAGTCAGCCTTTCAGGAACTCAAGAGGAAGTTTGCCTCAGCAAACTGATTCAGCCCGACCTCACACAGCAGTTCGTGGTGGAGGTTGACCCCTCCGACTCCGGGGTGGGTGCAGTTCTATCTCAACAGAGGGAAGCTACGCTACACCCCTGTGCTTTCTTCTCTCGCCGTCTTTCCCCAGCAGAGCGAAATTATGATGTCGGGGACCGGGAGCTACTGGCCATTAAACTCGCCTTGGAGGAATCGAGGAACTGGTTGGAGGGCACAGCTCAACGGTTCGTCGTGTGGACGGATCATAAGAACCTGGCCTACCTACAAACCGCAAAAAGACTCAACGCCTGGCAATCAAGGTGGGCCCTGTTTTTCACCCATTTTTGGTTTTCCATCTCTTACAGACCTGGATCACGTAACGTTAAGCCCGACGCCCTATCCCGGCAATATTCTGGTTCTGAGGACAAGACTGACCCTGCACCCATCTTACCTGCAACCTGCACCATGGGAGCCATCTCCTGGGAGATTGAGGCAGCTGTTCGGGAGGCTCAGAAAACAGAACCCGACCCGGGAGGAGGGCCAGCCCGACGGCTACTTGTTCCCCAGTCGGTCAGGCCCATACAGCTTGTTTCTCCTGCCACCCAGGAACACACCGAACCATTCGGTTTTTGCAACGTTATTTCTGGTGGCCCTCTTTGACCCAAGACGCTCGAGAATACATCTCTGCCTGTCCAGTTTGCGCCAGGAACAAGTCTACAAACCAGTCACCTGCAGGACAACTCCACCCTCTTCCTACACGCTCCAGGCTGTGGTCCCACATCGCACTCGACTTCGTAACGGGGCTGCGATAATTGATCGTTTCTCCAAAGCTGCCCATTTCGTGGCTTTGCCCAAACTTCTCAACTTCTTTCGTCTGCATGGGATCCCGGAGGACATTGTGTCAGATCAGGGGCCTCAATTCACTTCCCGCGTCTGGGAGGAATTCTGCACCTCCTTGGGGGCCAAGATCAGTCTCACCTCAGGCTATCATCCTCAGAGCAATGGCCAGTCAGAGTGGGCAAACCAGGAGCTGGAGGTCGCCCTTCGCTGTGTCGCCTCCTCCGATCAAACCATCTGGAGTGAGGAACTGCCGTGGATAGAATATGCTCACAACAGCCTGACGGCCTCCGCCACCAGCCGATCCCCTTTGAGGCCTCCCTGGGATTTCACCGTCCCTTGTTTCCCTCGGTGGAAGGTGAGCATTCTGTGCCCTTGGCCCAAACTCATCTGCGCAGGTGTCGGCGGATGTGCCAGGCCACCCAGGCAGCCCTGCTGCGCACAAAGGACTGCAACAAGCGCATTGCAGATCGCAAACGGACTGCTGCACCCGAATATGCCGTAGGACAGAAGGTATGGCTCTCCACACGTTTCGTTCCTCTCAGAACAGAATCCAAGAAACTCGCTCCTACCTACATTGGTCCGTTTGAGATTTCAGCCCTGGTCAACCCTGTTTCTGTGAGGCTCAAGTTACCCCGTAATATGAAGATCCGTAACGTTTTTCATGTCTCTCAACTCAAACCTGTCCGGTCCAGTCCTCTGTGCCCTCCTTCCAGGCCCCCTCCTCCCGCCCGGCTCGTGGATGGCCTGCCTGCTTACTCCATTACCTGCATTATGGATTCGCGCTGCCGGGGGTGCGGCTGTTAGTACCTGGTCAACCGGGAGGGCTACGGCGTGGAAGAGCGCTCTTGGGTCCCGTGTGTGGCCATCCTGGACAGGCGCATGTTGCGTGAGTTCCACCGTCTGCACCCTGGTAAGCCTGGTGGGTTGCCGGGAGGCTCTCGTTGAGGGGGGGGTACTGTCATGGTCCCGGTGCCTCACCGGCTGATTCTGTGTTGGGCAACATGTGTTTGTTTTTGTTCTTTCTCTCTCTCTTTCCCCTGCCACGGCGGAGCTCACTGTGGGCTCCGCCCCTGGCCCACGCACCTGTGCTCATCATCACACCTGTCGCAGTTTACTACAATCAGAAGGGCTTTTTAAGATGGCAGACCTACACTACTCGTTGCTGGAACGTTGAGTCACCCGCGTTAGTGCTTCAGCAATCTGCCTAAGTCTGTAAGTTTCCCTGTGATCTAGTGCTAATTGGATTTTCTGTGTGTGTGCGTAGATTCCCCCGGACCCGTCCCTGTACCCCCGAGTGAGCGAGAGGAGCGACTGGTGGAAAAGGAGTGGGATTGTTGGCTGAAAGAGCAGAGTGTGGTTTTGGACCCTTCCCCTTTCCCCCTCGAGCCCCAGACCCCTTTCCCGAGCACCTTGTATATATATTCACCCGGTGACACCACTGTAAATAAACGCACTATCAGTTTCTGCAAAGGTCTCCTGGTCTGCGCCCGAGTCCGTTTACAAAACCGTTTCAGTTTGAGTTTAAAGAAAAAGGAACATTTAGGATCAGATTTACTAACGTCTGCAGCAGCACAAAGACTTCTTTAGATGGTAAAAAGTTGCTGGAATTACTGACGAGGCTCAGAGTCAGTTTGAGATGGAAAGCTGAGTTTCCCTTTAAGGAGGTGAAGATTTAGATTAGTCACACAAATGCGAACTACAAAGTCTGTGACACACAATTTAATGCAAACTGCATGAAATCTGAGCCTGAAGAAATCCAGACTTCTGCCTGTTGTGGTTGTGACAGCTGCTAGAAGGAGTGTTTGTTTTTAGGAGGTGGAGATGTTCTCAGAACGAGAGCGTCATCAGCTCTTTGTGTAGACGCTAAAACCTGTGTGCTCTGAGACTCTTCACTTCACTCACTTCACACCCTAATGCTGAGATAATACCGGCTGTGGCTGTGATAGAAAAGAGGAACAGAAACACTGACGATGAGCTCACTTCTCATGTGAGCACAACACACATTTACACTTTGTTTGTCTTGAAAGAGAAAATCTCACTTCGTACTGCTTGTGCTTCACCTACCTGTAACTTTTAAGGTGGAATATTTTATCCATGTTACTCAGTGAACACTTCAAATATCAGTGTGATCAGTTTGCCTTTACTGGCTTAAAAATTGTTCCGTCTTTCTGCTCTTCAATAGTAGAAACTCATTTGAGATTTGATTTAGGAAGCAGCTCAGCTTAAAACCTCAAATGAATTCTTTAACAAGCAGTTTGAATTCAAAGAGTCAGTAAAAGAAAAACTCATTTTAGAAGCTACTCATTAACAAGACGGTTTCTGGTAAGCCTCTAGCACTTGCAGATGTTTGTAGAACAAAAATCCTCTCCTTATGGATCACTTCCTGATTTTTTTGAGTCTGAACTTTCCCAGAATCACCTCTGAGGGTGTTTGTTAATGTTTCACTTCTCTTTTCTGAACCTGGTGTCAGGTGATTATCTCTGTGTGAAGGTAAGTGAAGCAGTGTGTAATGTTTTCCTGGCTAACATCAGCTGTGTGCAGCTTAGTTCAGCACAAATCTGCCGCTCCATACTTCATGGTAACGGACTCACAGCTGGACCAACGAGGCCGAACATCTAGTGTGTGTGAGTGAAATTCAGCAGTAGAGTTGTTTTTGAATTCATGTTTTCATCAAATGTTAGAAACAGTTTGTTTTTAAAGGTTTTATCTGGTTCTGCAACTTAAAAAACTGAACATTCCTACAAAAACATTTTTTCTCTGTTCTGTGGAAGAACATCTTCTGTCTTGTAGTGTATGTGAGTATAATTCTGGAATCAAGACATTAATCAGGTTTGATCTGAATTTGATTTGAATCAGGTTTGATTTAATCTTTTCTCTCGGTCGTTAGAGACAGTTTGTTCTTAAAATGCTTGACCTGCTTCTGTAACTTAAAGGACTGAACGTTCCTTCAGGACTTTTCTTCTCTGCTTTCTTCAAATTTTTCTGCTGTATTTGAATGTTTGACTTTTTTCTGCAGTTTCACAGCTACATTTCAACCAGGTATAAAATCAAAACACAGCTTCTACTTTAATGATCTAGACTTAATGTTAATCAGTGACAGGTGTCCCTTTTTAACCATGTTAGTGAAAACACTTCTGAATCTTACCTCAGTCATTTTATTTTAGAACACAGAGTATTTCTGAGGCTACATAGAGAAAAGAGGAACAGACATACTTCTTATTGAAATTTTATGTCTGGATACATCTTTGTGTTGAATCTGAGGTCCATTTTACATAAAAAACAAAAACAAAAACAGAAGCACCATCTTAATAGTTGATGGCAGCTTCCTCTGCCTCACACTGCTGTCTGACTGCATTCAGCTGACACTGAGAGGAAGCAGGAAAGAAGCAGCTGATATTTGGACAGCACACATGATGGAAAGGAGGATTTCAGTTGATGTGCACATGAATGATTTGTGTTTCCTCTGCAGGTGAAGGTAGAAAGTGTGTGTGAGCTGAATTGAGCAGCATGGATCAGTGTGAGGACAGAGAGGAGGGAGTCCCTCCCTCTAAAAGCACTCTGTGTGGGGAACATGAGAGCCAGACCAAAGCTCAGAGGTGAGATGACCATCTCTAACTGTCCATCACTCTTCTCCATGTCACAGCTCAGCACTCACATCACTGCTCCATCATTATTCACAGGAACCCACCTGGACCTCCACCCAGCTCTGTGTCCTGTAAGAGTGACCGGTCTAAAGATGCAGACATTGATTTTAAAGGCTTTGCTGGAGAGAGGTGAGCTAGTAACATGAACTGATGCTCAGCGAAGCATCAGTTCCCGGACACAGCTGTGTGGGTTAATTAAGTTAGACAATCTAGCTGAATCATCACACCGTTACCAAAAACACTGTAACTGTGATATAAAAATCCATCCATTTTCCTAAACCTATGTATGGCCGGGTCATCGAAGCTGCCGGGCTAAGCAGAGAACCCAAGACCTCCCGCTCTTTAAAGTTCAGCATGATTAGTATAAATGACACTGATGATTACTAATATATTGGAAAACCAAAATACTTACCAATTAGTCAGTGTCTTTCTGTCCAACAGCTCCTTTTCTAGACTTGTAATGGTTTGATGTAATGTGGGGAGTGCTGGTCCAGAGCCACAAAGAAGCAGGCAGAGGAAGAAAAAAAACATAAAATTATCTAGAAGCTGATCTGATTGTTAACACCATCTACTGCTGTGTCTGAATGTCTGTCACTGACGGAGGAGATATGTGATTTAAAAAGAATGGTTTACCTAAATTAATGAATAAAAACAATAAAACATAAAACTGTGGAAAAACAATCAGTATAAGTAAAAGGAGCTTTTTCCACACATGGAGTTATATCTCAATTATCACATGAGTGAACATGAATGTGTATAAATCAGTGTTTGAATCTGCCTTTTCATTTAAGAAGAAAAACTGCAGATTTTTCTGACGTCCTGTTTTTACAGGATCTTTGTGTGGTTACGGCAAATAGTTTTAAAATGTTTAAACAGTTCATTGAAGCTGTTTTAAAGTTCAGAAGTTATCTACATGTATGTGAAAAGTGGCAGACAGAAATATTTCTACTCATTAATAATGTAATTTAATTTGATTTTCCTGGCCTGGCTTTTTATAGCAGATAACCTTAAAAATATATTTTGCAGTAGATCAAAAACTGAAGAAAACCATGAATCAACATATGAACATTACCTGATGCTGCTGAAGTGAAGCAGAGCAAAGTTACAGAGGTTTGATTAGAGACACAGCTGAGAGTTCTGTAGTTTAGCAGAATTTTTGCTTTTTTTGCTTTGTGTTTACATCTTTGTGTGAAATCAGTTGACCTTCTCCCCTTTGCTGTTTAGTTGTTTGGTGGTTGTTGAAGTAGTTTATGCGCTTTAACATGAGATTCTGACGTTTCTCTCAAAATACATTTATATTTAAAAATCTGTTTCAGGATGTATTTAATAGATATCGTGTTATTCAAACCAAAATTGATTTGAATTGGGAAATTGATATTTTAAAACCCACCCTAGGAGCTAGTTCAGTTTCTCAGAAAGCAGGAAAAACAATAAAGGCAGTCCTGGCCCAGCTGTGGATCATTCAGGCTGTACACGTAACCAACCCTGATGGGCCCTCAGAGTCAGAGAAAGACCTTTATTCTTTTCCTTTCTATAACAGGATCTATGGGACAAATGCTGAACCTGAACCCAGCTGTGTGTCCTTAAAGAGTGATCGCTCTAAACAGCGCTTGATTAATTTTAAAGTCCAGCCTGTGTCTGCTGCAGAGAGGTGAGCTGTTAGTAACACAAACTCTTTAACTGCTTGAAGTTGTTGGATATAAGCTGCAGTGCAAACACGTCATTCCCTCAATCCCATTTAAACTGTCTCCTAAAGACAAGCCTTGGTTTCTAAACAACTGAAAATCCCCTTCAGCAAACAGGAAGTGATGCTCGTGCGCATGTTTTCTTTCATCAGCCATGTTGTGCTGTATGTTGGGGGAAGTTAGAGGAGATAACACTAACATTGCTGCACAGATTTCACTTTTACTCATAAAACTTAGAGCATCAAAAATGACTCAAACACTGGTTATTGTTTTTAACTTCTAAAAACTAAAGTCACTCTCCACTTTTCTGAAAATCCATCAAATAAAACTCTGTAACCTGCTAAAATGTAGAAAAGAAAGTTTCCTCTCTTTGACTTTGAGCCTTTTGGAGATCAGTTCATCTTCTGCTCACTGAACTATCAACAGGAAGAGAAATTTGAAACTTTTCCACCTAAATGTTTGTATACTTCAAGCATCCATCTGTCGACACAGGCTGATGTTTGACTTGCTGACTGTAGTTAGCTGGTGGCTGCTGCAGAGACCAGCATCACTCTGTTGAGTGGTGACCCTGGTTTGGCCCTTGGTGTGATGATGAAGTCCACTGCAGATAAACAGCTTAAAGTTAGCCAAATTTTTAAGGTGGAAACTGAGAAAGATCTAAGGTAAGATGGCCGACGTGTCAAACAGCTCTCAAAGGCAGCCTGGTATGCAGCTGGTACCTAAACAGACCTGGTACCAAGTACATCCACCCATTCACGCACTAAGTGTGCGTGTGTTGTTAGAATTTATTTAATATTTAATATTAATATTTAATATTTATTTAATATTACCTTCTAGTATCGGCTGATGTTTGCTGGAGCCACAGCTGTAAAGCTGCTGGTCATGATATCGGTTTGGTTATCTGGTGAGAGGGAAACATGCAGATGAAACCAGGAGATGTCCTTACTGAATCATCAGAGCTGAACAGGTGATGGAGAAACAGGTTTACCTTTTAGGTGACATGAATGAGTTGAAGTTATGAACTGTTTGAGAGACAAATAACACCAGGATCCTTTTCTATGTAGCTGACAGCTGGTAACTGTGCAGGGGCGGGTCTAGCAAAGTGTTGCCAGGGGGGCAGGTGGGGCATTAACAGGGAAAGGGGGGCACAAAGAAATACTTTCCTTTATTATTCTCATTTAAAATGTCTAGCTTTTAAAAAATAATTATTTGAATCTTACAACAAAAGATTGATAGATTGATACACATACTATCAAAACAGTGTACATCACTGTCACAACAGTGTTTGTTTTCATTCAAAGGCTTTATGATTTTTCCTATAATGGTGGGCCGGTCTCTAGTCAAAATGCCCGGGACGATTTTTTTGTCCCAGTCCAGCTCTGTATGCAGCTCATCTGCAGTCTGGTGTTACCTACATCTTCCTATTCAGAAGGCAGAATTTCCAAGTTCTGAGTACAATCAAAAGCACCACGACTGCAGTTTTTGTGTTGGATGTAAAAAGCGCACATGATGCTGTGACGTAGGCTAGAATCATGGCAGCGGTCAATGACGGTCCAGGCGTGGGATTTCTCTCGTGGAAATATGCACATGATTTCTTTTTTCTATTGGTAGGTGGCACAGTGCACTTGTGGCAAATAAGCAAGCTAGAAGACTGGCAAAGTTATGGAAGCAACACATTAACAAGAGAATTCTGAGTAACACCAAAGTTACTTTCCCTAATAACTAGTTACTTTCAAAGTAACAAGTAACTTGAAGTAACTGAGTTACTTTTGATAGAAGTAACTAGTAATGTAACTAATTTACTAATTTAAAGTAACTTACCCAACACTGCCCATAGGTGTGAATGTGAGTGCGAATGGTTTTCTGTCTATATGTGTTAGCCCTGCGACAGACTGGTGACCTGTCCAGAATCAGAATCAGAATCAGAAAGGGTTTTATTGCCAAATGTTGAGCAGGTTTACAACATTAGGAAATTGCTGTGGTACTTAGTGCAAACATACTGTCATATAACACTTAAATAGACATAAAAATAAGAATTAAAAGTGCTAAGTAGATAAATATATACATGAGTGCAGGTGGTGATCAGTGCCAAACATGGAATGATGCAGTGAACACAGCGTAGGGTCATGTGTTAGTGGTGGGAACAGTCACGTGGTTATTGTTCATGAGTCCAACAGCAGAGGGGAAGAAACTGTTCTTGTGGCGAGAGGTTCTGGTGCGAATGGACCGGAGCCTCCTGCCTGAGGGGAGCAAGTCAAACAGACTGTGTCCAGGGTGTAAAGTGAAAGAATGCTACTGTTCCTCTTGATTCATTGAAACTAGAGTCAGTATAAACAACTCATTTTAGAAGCTACTCATTAACAAGACACTGATTCTGGTTTCTGGTAAGCCTCTAGCACTTGCAGATGTTTGTAGAACAAAAATCCTCTCCTTATGGATCACTTCCTGATTTTTCTGAGTCTGAACTTTCCCAGAATCACCTCTGAGGGTGTTTGTTAATGTTTCACTTCTCTTTTCTGAACCTGGTGTCAGGTGATTATCTCTGTGTGAAGGTAAGTGAAGCAGTGTGTAATGTTTTCCTGGCCAACATCAGCTGTGTGCAGCTTAGTTCAGCACAAATCTGCCGCTCCATACTTCACGGTAACGGACTCACAGCTGGACAAACGAGGCCGAACATCTAGTGTGTGTGAGTGAAATTCAGCAGTAGAGTTGTTTTTGAATTCATGTTTTCATCAAATGTTAGAAACAGTTTGTTTTTAAAGGTTTTATCTGGTTCTGCAACTTAAAAAACTGAACATTCCTACAAAAACATTTTTTCTCTTTTCTCTTGAAGAACATCTTCTGTCTTGTAGTGTATGTGAGTATAATTAAATATAATAATTCATTATAATTAGGACATTAATCAGGTTTGATCTGAATTTGAGTTGAATCAGGTTTGGCTTTTCTTTCGGTCATTAGAGGCAGTTTGTTCTTAAAAAGTTTGACCTGCTTCTGTAACTTAAAGGACTGAACGTTCCTTCAGGACTTGTTTTCTCTGTTCTCTTCAAATTCTTCTGCTGTATTTGAATGTTTGTGTCTATGTGTCAGAAGGTTGATTTTGGTATTCAGTTGGGAGACATTGTCATGTGTAACTGGGTTACCCCTTCCAGTGATCTTACTTAGATCTAGTAGTCGAGATAATGCTAATGGTTGAGATCTGTAAAGCATCGGATTTCTAACAATCTGAAATACAATTTAAAGATTTAAAAACTTATGACTCTAAAGCTCTCCGGTGATTGATGCTCAGCAGAGCAAACAAAACTCAAAGAAAAACACAAAACTGAACATTTGATTCTCTATGGGATCAGTTGAACTTGTGAAAAATTACAACTATGAGTAGTCACCTAAATCACATTCTTTGCCAAAATATAATTTACCGTATCAATAATCTGTCCTTGAGCTAATCCTTCATGGTTCCTCCACAGAGTGGACCAGCAGAGCTCAGAGGTTCCCAGTGGTCAGTCTGCCCAGGAGCATCAAACACAGCTGGACTCCATATTTATGGTCTGTACATGTACAACAACTACTTTACATCTATTCTGTTCACAGTCATCTCCATGCTGCTCTTTGTAGACCAGTGGATTGTCAGTGTGTCCAACATGGATCTGATGTTTGGCTCCATGATTTCAGTCTGATTGGATCATTCATAAAGTATTCTGTTCCAGCTGCTGGAGGACAACATCATCACTTTTGTGAAGAACGAGCTGAAGAAGATCCAGAAGTTTCTGAGTCCAGATTACCCAGAATGCTTAGAGACTCAGAAGGAGGATGAGGAGGTGTTGGAGACTGAAGATGAAGACCAGAGGAGGAGCACCAGAGAGGCATTTATGGACATTTCACTCAATTTCTTGAGGAGAATGAAGCAGGAGGAGCTGGCTGACCATCTGCAGAGCAGTAAGAGGATTTCTCCGAAGGTTTAAGCTGCTTGATGACTGGAATATTTTCTGAAGTCTTAAAAGATGAACCGACATGTATTCAAATACTTATTGTGTGGGGGGGAAATTTGCATGTGTATTTAATAAATAGTTTTTTGAGAAAATTAATCCATTGTTTCTTTAGGAAATCTCATCAGAGCTTTTCAACGTCATCTCAAGTCTGCCTTAAAGAAGAAGTTCGAGTGTGTGTTTGAGGGCATCGCTAAAGCAGGAAACCCAACCCTTCTGAATCAGATCTACACAGAGCTCTACATCACAGAGGGAGGGACTGCAGAGGTCAATGATGAACATGAGGTCAGACAGATTGAAACAGCATCCAGGAAACCAGACAGACCAGAAACAACAATCAGACAAGAAGACATCTTTAAAGCCTCACCTGGAAGAGATGAACCAATCAGAACAGTGCTGACAAAGGGAGTGGCTGGCATTGGGAAAACAGTCTTAACACAGAAATACACCCTGGACTGGGCTGAAGACAAAGCCAACCAGGACATCCAGTTCATATTTCCATTCACTTTCAGAGAGCTGAATGTGCTGAAAGAGGAAAAGTTCAGCTTGGTGGAACTTGTTCATCACTTCTTTACTGAAACCAAAGAAGCAGGAATCTGCAGCTTTGAAGACTTCCAGGTTGTGTTCATCTTTGATGGTCTGGATGAGTGTCGACTTCCTCTGGACTTCCACAAAACTACAATCCTAACTGACCCTAGAAAGTCCACCTCAGTGGATGTGCTGCTGATAAACCTCATCAGGGGGAAACTGCTTCCCTCTGCTCACCTCTGGATAACCACACGACCTGCAGCAGCCAATCAGATCCCTCCTGACTGTGTTGACATGGTGACAGAGGTCAGAGGGTTCACTGACCCACAGAAGGAGGAGTACTTCAGGAAGAGATTCAGAGATGAGGAGCAGGCCAGCAGGATCATCTCCCACATCAAGACATCACGAAGCCTCCACATCATGTGCCACATCCCAGTCTTCTGCTGGATCACTGCTACAGTTCTGGAGGATGTGCTGGAAACCAGAGAGGGAGGACAGCTGCCCAAGACCCTGACTGAGATGTACATCCACTTCCTGGTGGTTCAGGCCAAAGTGAAGAAGGTCAAGTATGATGGAGGAGCTGAGACAGATCCACACTGGAGTCCAGAGAGCAGGAAGATGATGGAGTCTCTGGGAAAACTGGCTTTTGATCAGCTGCAGAAAGGAAACCTGATCTTCTATGAATCAGACCTGACAGAGTGTGGCATCGATATCAGAGCAGCCTCAGTGTACTCAGGAGTGTTCACACAGATCTTTAAAGAGGAGAGAGGACTGTATCAGGACAAGGTGTTCTGCTTCATCCATCTGAGTGTTCAGGCGTTTCTGGCTGCTCTTCATGTCCATCTGACCTTCATCAACTCTGGACTCAATCTGCTGGAAGAACAACCAACAACCTCCAAGCGGTCTAGCTTTTTTAGAAAAAAAGAGTCTCTCCACCAGAGTGCTGTGAACAAGGCCTTACAGAGTCCAAATGGACACCTGGACTTGTTCCTCCGCTTCCTCCTGGGTCTTTCACTGCAGACCAATCAGACTCTCCTACGAGGTCTGCTGACACAGACAGGAAGTAGCTCACAGACCAATAAGAAAACAGTCCAATACATCAAGGAGAAGCTCAGTGAGAATCTGTCTGCAGAGAAAAGCATCAATCTGTTCCACTGTCTGAATGAACTGAATGATCGTTCTCTAGTGGAGGAGATCCAACAGTCCCTGAGATCAGGAAGTCTCTCCACAGATAAATTGTCTCCTGCTCAGTGGTCAGCTCTGGTCTTCATCTTACTGTCATCAGAAGAAGATCTGGATGTGTTTGACCTGAAGAAATACTCTGCTTCAGAGGAGGCTCTTCTGAGGCTGCTGCCAGTGGTCAAAGCCTCCAACAAAGCTCTGTGAGTACATTTGTACTCATGTCTTTACTTTTAACATCCAACTGTGTCAGTGACTTTTTTCAACAGGCTTTCTGTCTTTGTATGATTTTGTATCCTAAAGTTTTAGAATTTCTCCAATAATAACTGCTTTGATATGCTGCGTTACCGCTGGTTTAGCGTTAACATACTTTAGACGCAATTAACGCTGACGGCACACATGCATGCTCCTAGATACATTTCTACTGCAGGTCTATTTTTAGTTACAAATATTGGTGAAACAGTCTCTTTTACATGCATAGTAAACAAAGAATTTTTATTTGAATTCAAATTATAATTTTATTTATCACACACAACCATACACAATATGACACGTGGTGAAATGCTTATTTCTGTGCAATGCCTGACCATTATATGACAGTAGAATTGACAGTAAGATTTATAAATTACTACAAAATTTACATATTTTAACTTAGAGATTTACAGTAAAAAGAATGTGCAAATAATAATTTGGGAAAGAAATTATGAAAAGTGTCCAAATAGTGTGGAAATAAACAGGGTGCGTGCGGTGATGTGTGTGGTTCAAGGGCCGAACAGCCTGGGGAAAGAAGCTCCTCCTCATTCTCTCTGTTTTGGCCTTAAGGGAGCAGAAGCACTTCCCAGACCTCAAGAGTGAGAAGAGTCCACTGTTGGGATGGGAGAGGTCCATCATGAACTTCCTGGTTTGCACCTCTTGCACCTCTTGGTGTATAAGATGGACAGCATGTCAGGAAGCTCTGATCGAATGATGCGTTCAGCCGAGTGCACCACTCTTTGCAGATCTTGTCTGTGTTGTGGAAAATCTTTAAAAAAAAGTTGCAACCACCAGGTGAGCGTGTCTTTTGAAGTGAGATTTATTTTTAAAAAAAAGAAGAAGAAATACAATGCAGTGGAGGAAACGTTCAAATCATACACCAAACTGCTTTTTGAGGAAGGACACAACCTTGAACTCCTTTATTCCTTCCCAGACACTCCCAAACGAAGAACATCCCACAACAAATCATATATCTCCATATTTCCAGTCTGGCCCCCTCTTTGAGAACAGGATGTCTGGCTGTCCGCAACTCCACAGCAGGCCCTTTCACATGCACTATACTCTCAGTCCCACAAAGAGCCCTGTCTTCCTGCTCGACTGTTACCCAAAACATGGGGCTCCCAAACAAACGCAAAGCAAAAGATGAAGTATCGCCAAATATGTTTGTGGGGGAAGAGATGTTTCTTGTAAAACAAAGGCGGGGGGGCGGCTAACAAAAAAGTTTGGGAAACACTGTCTTATCTCATGGTACACAGAGTTTTAAAAGAATGAGACATTTTATCAATATGCAAACGAATATATATATATATCTAAGCATAAATGATTATATTTCTAAGTACACATGACAATCCTAAAATGTCAATCTGACAGACAGTTGTGTTTTAATGAAGCTATTTATTTAACCATTGATTGCATTGCATGTTGGCATTTAAAACAAAAACCATTTGACTAATTTAATTAATTTGTTTTTTGTTTTTTGTTTTTCAGACTGAGTTGCTGTAACCTCTCAGCTAGAAGCTGTGATGCTCTGTCCTCAGTTCTCAACTCCCAGTCCTCTTGTCTGAAAGAGCTGGACCTGAGTAACAATCACCTACGAGAGTCAGGAGTGAAGTTTCTGTCTGCTGCACTGCAGAGTCCACATTGTACACTGGAAACTGTCAGGTCAGGATCCAATAAACAACCGAGCTTTTTAGAATTGGCGACTGACCTTTTCTTTATCTTTGGTTGGCTCAGGAGATGCTTCATTACTGTCTAAAGAGTTTTTACAGTCACATATTTAATTTAGTTTAATTGGTAAAACATAAGTATTGTTCAGTTCATGTTTTTTGTGCCATATTAGTAGGGATAGGTTAATTGGAAACTCTAAACTTACCATATGTGTTTGTGCTTAATAACAATGAATCACAGGATTTTTACATCACTGTTAAAATCTCATGTTGTTTGTTAAAGTGTGCAATTCAGGGTGTGTTACTAAAACTGTAGTTTGCTCACTTTCCAAAGACCAGCCCCCATAAAAAGCAGCCAATCAGCTTCTAAGAGTTACACACCCACACATATCTATCAAGTTAACTCTGGTCTAACACACTTGGATTTAGCTTGAAGAATGTTCCTGTACGAGGACTGAAAATCATTTAAAAAGCAGCCAATGTCCAAAGAACAACTTTGACACACCTTCATAAAGCCTGCAGAGCAAAAGAAAAACTAGCTGAAAGTCTGACTGCTCTTATGAAAAGTACAGAGAAATCATGGGTCACTTAACACTTGTGCACGATATAATTCTGAAGAATAACTCAAAATCCTACAATCATACTGAGAAAATCATCTACACCTAACTATCCAAGTGGATTTGTTTAAGACAGCTCCATCTGCTGGTGGCCCTCTGCAGGTGCATGAAAGGGGCGTGTTTATAGTGAAAATAGTAGAGGACGTAAACCCGGTGTGAAGGAGGAGGACTCTCAGCAGCTTCCAGCTCATATTCAGACATTTGACTTCTCACTGAAAGCAGCAAGTTTGAGTGTCTGTACCTTAATTAGAAGAGATAACATGGCCATAGTAATTAGAGTTGATTGAGCAATGCTGTCCTTGTAATGTAGTTTATGATTTTTATACATCTGTTTGTGGACAAGTCCAGTTTTTCTGTAGAGCCTCTCAAGTTGGTGACAGCAGTCAAAGTTCACGTGTAAACCAGAGCAGCAAATCAGGTCCAAATGTGTTGTTCACAGTGAGCCACTCAACTAAGTCATTGTTGAGTTTAGGGGGATGGTAGACAGCTGGAGTAGGTTCAGCCAGTTGACACACAGTTGATTAAAGATAACTGAAGGCAGGAGCAGACACCTGTATGACTTTCCACCTCTCACATAGATTATTGTCCCTGGGCAGCGCCACAGGGCTGGTAGATGTAAACAAACCGGGAGGAGAGGATTTATTCAACAGAGAAAAGTCACAGAGTTGTGTCTTGATGCTCAATCATCCAGGTAAGTAAATCCCAAAAAGGTTGATTCTGTTCATCTGGACGTTTTGAGTGGACGTTTTGAGTGGGAGAAACGTTTGATCATCATCAGGTGACTTTTTCAGTCTCAGCTGACTGCAGGTTTCCAACCTTATAAACAGGACATTTGCACAATGACTGAAACCAGCCTACTGAAGGAACAATGGGCTGGGAGGTCAGTTCCTTCATCGTAATTATGCAAATTCTCATGACCATTGATCAACAACCACTGACCAATGGCCATGAGTCCCATTCACAGAGAGTTGGGGAATGGCTGCAATCACAGGATTGTAAGATGGTGACAGACTTAGGCCCCTCCTCCATTCAGAGATGGTCTTTTCCTTTTCACATAAATGGCCTCCTTGACTCTGCCCTCAAGCCAGCGTTCGCATTTACTCAGGACCTTCTTGATGTGATGTTCTTCTGCTTCCCTGGCTCCTGTGTCTGTGGGGATAGTGTTTGTTCTGTGTTGTTGCGTCCTGATGACGCCCAGTTTGTGCTCCAGTGGATGCTGAGAGTCAAACCTTAAACACTGATCTGTATGTGTAAACAGAGTGAACCTTTAAGACCAGCTGTCTGTACAATCAACTCAGTCACTTATAACATCTCCAAGTTTCTGGCTTTGATTCTCAGCCCGTTGGTAGTTCAGCTCTGAACACCAGTGAAATGTTTCTCCCACTGAAATCGCTGCATTCATATGAACAGAATCAACGTTTTGGGATCGTGGAGTTGTGGAGAATGTCTAAGTTAATCAGATAAAGTCAAACTTACAATTGGTGAAGAGATCGTGGATGATATGCCCCTTGATCATAAAGAGGTGGATGTTGTGTAGACTGAAGTTCAGAGTGGTGGGTCATTCATAAAGTATTCTGTTCCAGCTGCTGGAGGACAACATCATCACTTTTGTGAAGAACGAGCTGAAGAAGATCCAGAAGGTTCTGAATCCAAATAATCAATGCAATTAATTAGTGTGATCTGAAATCAGACTGAGGCCATACACATTGCATAACTCTTACTAGAGTAAAAATGTTGCACTTTTTACATCAAAAGATGAAACATAAACCATTAAAGTCTATGATAATGGCCTTTAAGTTCAGTAAACATGTTCCTGCTCAGACTCAATAGCTAGCCAAGCTGATGGGTATTGTTGTTGCAATCACATCCATGTTTTATGTACAGTGTATGATTCTTCCACTGGTAGCTAGTGTGGAGCTGGTAGTGTTTAGAAGAGCTAAGCTGCAGAAGTTAGACAAAGGACATTTTCAGGCTTCTAAGTTTTGGTAACACGTTGCATATTCTTTACTGGCCTGACTGGTTTTTCTCTTCATCAGTTTAGTGTTGTTGCTCTACCACATGCCAACAAACCCATAGCAAAATCTCACACGCAAACACACACGTTGACAAAAACTAAAAAGAAACACCTTCATCAGGCACACCCATGAACCACTCAAACAGTACATGCCATAATGGCA
This sequence comes from Oreochromis niloticus, assembly GCF_001858045.2. Classification (NCBI taxonomy): domain Eukaryota; kingdom Metazoa; phylum Chordata; class Actinopteri; order Cichliformes; family Cichlidae; genus Oreochromis; species Oreochromis niloticus. The sequence goes on from NW_020328528.1 coordinate 81,467, forward strand.
CTGACCCATACTTTGGATGAGTGACAGCTGAAAGAAATAAGATACTGGGTGTTTGAAGATGGTTAGATCTCTGCATTCCACTTGAACAATAACACACTGTACAACTGAGGAAAGACATGAGCAGGTGGATGAGCTGCAGCCAGTGCGTCCGTGTACCAAGTGTCAGTTTGTGTATGTGTGTGCATGTGTAGCTGCTGCTGTATAGAACAAATCTCCAGAGGCTCCTTCAGGAAATTGCGCACTGAATTCAATTCTATTTTATTTATACAACACCAAATCACAACAACAGTCACCTCAAGGCGCTGTATATTGTAAAGTAGACCCTAGGGTAATACAACGGAGAAAAATCCAACAGGCTCAGGAAGGGACGGCCATCTGCTGTGTGCGGTGAGGGGAAGAAGACACAAAAACGGATGCTGTGGAAGAGAACCAGAGATTAGTAATAAGCAATGATAGCTAAGTGCATGAACACATAGTCAGTGAAAAATGTGACTGAAGAAATACTCAAAGCATCATGAGAACCCCCAGGCAGCATACACCTGCTGAGGCACAACTAAGGGGAAATTCAAGGTTACCTGTTCCAGCCCTAACTATATGTTTTAGCAAAGAGAAATATTTTAAGGCTAAATAGTAGACACAATGTATGTCTCCCGAATCCAAATTGGAAGCTCGTTCCACAGGAAAAGGACCTGAAAGTTGAAAGTTCTGCCTCCAATTCTACTTTAAAATAATCTATTAACAACACGTAAGCCTTCAGTACAAAAGTGTTTTTAATGTGGTGATAAGTAGGGATGCAACGATACCAATTTTTTCAAACCGATCCGATACCGATACTTGGATCTGAGTACTTGCCGATACCGAGTACAAAAACCGATACTTCTGCCACACACAAGTTAAACTTAACCGGTAGTAAAGAAACGACCCCACACAACTCTTTAACACAAATGAAACGTTTACTGAACGTAAGGGCAGAGACAAATACTGTACAACACATCCCTTTTTTAAACTCAAATGATATTCCAATTCCTTAACCAAATGAAATACACTGTATAAATGAAATAATTCCCTTTCAAATTATATTAAACAACCCAACTTATGTTATCACCTTTTGGTAAGTGACTCACTAATATACACTCCAAAACACGTTATATAAATCCACTAAACATACAATATTCACACATGGACCCCACACACACTCACATTCACACTTGTTGCAGGCCTGTTTGCTGCTCACGCCGGACGATGGAGAAAAATCCTCTTCTCCCCAGTAAGAGCACAAAAGTCTGACTTACAGTTCCGTTGCTCGGTAGGTCGCCGTTCACCAGTCCCACACTAAATCCACTCCCTGCGGACCCGATGCTGTCTCTGCTACAGCGCGTTAGCCAGTCACTGTCCAGCTCTCCGACAGTCCATAGCAGCTGCCTCCGTGGCGCAGCCAAGCAGTCCGGGCTAGCCTTTAGCCTCGGCGGTCATGGCTGGAAACACAGTTTTCCACGGACGGTGGTGCGACCGTTGAAACAAAAAGTCACTTCACCCACACTCTGTTGCGAAGCTCTCACACAGTTAGCTTTCTAGTCACACACTCTTTTGTGCAAGTTAACCTCAGTAAAACTAGCCGAGTCTCTCACTTTGGTTCAGCTAACCTCGTGCATCTCTCCATGCCGTTCTCTTCTGTGAACTGTGAACACCTTATGTGGCGTTCAAGTCCATGGGAATTATGAGTATCTACTACCAAATTCCCATCCGGGCTACATTAGTATCGGTTCATGGTATCGGTTGACTTTTACGAGTACGAGTACGCACACATTTTACAGTATCGGCACCGATACCCGATACCAGTATCGGGATCGGTGCATCCCTAGTGATAAGGTACTATAAGGTCATTAAGATAAGATGTGGCCTGAAGACTTAAGACCTTGTATGTGAGGAGCAGGATTTTTAAGATGTTGAAGTTACATGTGAAGTAGTTAGTTACACTAGACTGCACGAACAGATGACTAGAATGACTCGTAAGGTGTTGTCAAATATAGAGTAGCAGCTGTTCAGAGTTCTTTTGAATGGCTTAGTGTGTGTATCTATTCAGCATTTAGGGTTAATACAGTGGAAGCAATAGACAGTACTACTAACAATATTGTCTATTGCTCTGACACATATCCATGTGTGCAGCTTGAAATGTGTTCATGAGATGCATAGGAAAGCAAAGGCAAAATTTAAAAAGAATCTCCTATAACATTTAAATATTTGAGGTGTGAGAAATCAAACTTAAAGAGAAGAAAGTTCTTATTCCTATGAAATACTTAGAGATTTAACAGTGAGTAATTTTAGGTTTAGTCAGATTTGACTGAGAGGGAAGTTAACCTATATACTACTACTACTACTACTAAGAATAATAATATCTCATAAATTCCTCCATATTTTTGTTTTCTAAAACAACTGAGCAACATGTGTTGAAACAATGCGTGTGTATATGGACAACGTTTAGCCCTAAAGAAGTTGACTGGCATCATTTCCAATACTGATATTTAAAATTTAAAGAAATAATTCCAAAGATTTCAAGGTTGTCATACATTGGATTGCTTTCAGTTTACTGTAAATGCACTAGAGTAAGTTTCAGTATCACATTAATTCCAAGATGATCTTTGTCGAAGTCCTGTTTGGGTTTTTAAATTTAATTTCCCTTTTTCAGTTTGCCACAGCAGCTCTCCACAGTCACATTCATGGGTCAGTGGGAACAAGAAGCAGACTGCTATAGTGTGAACTTTGACCAGCAACATCCAACATTCACCCAGACAGCGTGTTCTATCTCCCTGCTTGAGTTTTTTGTTTGTCTGTGACTGGAGAGTCAGATTCTTGTTGCCCTGCGCTGGAGAAACAGCCTAATGCGTGCAGAGTTGAGTGTGTTTCAGAGGTCATCTGAAAAGCCTCCCATGCTGGCTTTTATGTAGTAAATGTTATTAAGTGAAACAGTAATATTTCAATGCTGTTACGGTCCTAGGTCAGTGACCCAGGGTTTTGGAATTTGTATTACTATTATCTGATGAGTTAGGAGTGAGAATGTGTTGCTTATACATATTGCAATTAATAAAGAGTTAGCATTCAGTCTTTTGAGGGTCACAAGCTTTATCTGGCGGAACTGTCCAGATGATCTATTGTGAAGGGTGACAGAGTGCAGGAAAAGGTCAATGCAAACATGCTTACAGACATAGACAAGATGTAGATTCATTTGTAGGTCAGAGTTAAGACACATTTTACTTGAAATTGCATTTTGCACTTGCATAGCAACAGTTTTTGGTACGGGATGTGCTCGTGATGTTCCAGAGATAAGGGTGAAGAGACCAACAACAGGAAACACCTGGAGTGTAGACGGTGAAAACGGCTCTTTAAAGAGTGTTAAAGGTTGTCAACAGTGTCCCTTACACACATAAATAATATCGAGACTAATTATATATATAAATGATAGAGGTCAGAACATGATAGTCTGAACTAATTTTGAACAACTAAAAAGAACAATGGATGAACAGATTAGATTATTGAGGCATAGCAGAGAGAGGTGTTTTCGTTTTCTGTCCTTTACAGAAGAAGGAGCAGATTCCAGAACCACAGCAAAACCATGAAGAGGTGGGCAAGAATCCAGGAAGCACCAGACCGAATGGATCTGGCCAAGAGAGGGGGACCCAAAAGAAGCATAGAGCGCAGAGAATTGCCCCGTTCCAGAAAATTTCTTGTTCAGATTGTAAAGAAGATCAAAAGCTCGTTAGACAGAGGTTATAGTGTGAGCACAAAGTAAGGAAGAGTAATGGGAGAGTAGCTTTAGTAATAGTTTGTATGATTTTTATGTTATGTCAATTGCCCAAACACAGTGTTCATGCCGGATATGCTCTACCCGTTAAAGGGGGGCAAAGGGACAATGACGTGAACTGTAAGTGTGTGCTTAGAAACCAGGAGTAAGTTTTAAAGAGGAAACGGGTGCACTCTATAGATACTGTTTCCATAGAGAGACAAAAGTAATCTAGGACCTTTTACTAGGAAAAGCTAATTATATCTGATTGGATTTTACAGTGAGCCCTGAGGGAAGTCAGAAGTGGGTTTAAACTGGGATTCTGGGAAAAAGGGGGTGTAGTACCTGAAGGTAGGACAGCTCACAGCCCAGCGTAAACGTGAGATGCTGTCTTGATTTATTTGTTTGATTTATTTGTTGTGGATAGAAGTAATTATACCACAATAATAAGAGATCATTGAAAATATACAACCCGTTGAGGGGACGGATCACATACATGGTTGGGCAATTGAAAGATTTCATTTTGTTGAGTATGATTTCTTTTGTTATATTCTAGCTATTACTTTCACATGCAAGTAAACTTAATGGGACAAATCAGGAATTAGTTCTTCTCTCAGGAGAGAGATGAAAAAGGGGGAATGTTACAGAATAAATATATTTGCTCTTAGTGCTTATTTTCTGATTATATTGTTTTATGTATTTTAATAATAAAGGCCTTTATAAAGCAAGGCCAGCTGTGAGAGAGAACTAGGTCAGAGGGTGACAGGTCGCCTTAGCAACAGCTTAAGTTAATGGAAGTTTAGTGCAGAGCTGCAGAGGCATATTAACAAAATACAGGAAACCAGTACAGGGAGGAAAAGCAGAACTAAGTAACACACACACACACACATCAACTCAGGCCAGAAGAAGTTGTTTTTATCGAAACGTATGACGTATAAGAGGACTATATTTACGCATTTGGCTTGTAATGCTTTTAGACCTGTGCGTGCTTGCTAGCGTTTGCAGCTCTCCTTTTCTGGAAATGTAGAATAAAGATGATTTTTTAAACTTGACCACACTGAGTCGGGTCTTTCTCTGTCAGTAAAAGAATTTTAAAAAGACCCGAATTTGATACTGTCAACTATAGAGCTTTTTGAAGAAAGAGTAACAATAATTGAAAAAATATTTTTATTTTACCTTCATGGCTCAAGGACATTCGCCAGCTGATGGAGTTAAAATCATTAGCTAGTGCTTTCGTTTGTCTAAAGCAGATAAAACAGCCTCTTGATTCTTTAGTAGAAGAGAAACCATATCCAGTGTTAAATTCGACCGTGTGGAAACATTCTGTATGACTTGCTCTTTCTGTTGCCCTAGTCTTGTTTCCTCCAGGTGTAGTTTCTCCATATTAGTAGGGTTGTGTGTAATACATCTAATTTTGCTTGCTTTTCAGTGTCATAAAGTTGTTGAATTTTACTTGAAATAGTCTTTCGGCACGGCAGTCGGATGGCCACGGCAGTTGGATGGCCCACAATGATGCCCTGGTACGGTGATATCATAGTGGGGCGTCTGGACCAAAAATGTCATGGCCAATTTTTTGTCCGAGTTCAGGCCTGCTTCACAGTAGCTTTGAGAGTGATATTGCATGAACATGTGTTGAATGAAAAAAACGGGGGAAATAAATAAATACATTCAATTTAACTGGTTTTAGGAAACCCTGACTGGCTTATGTGTACAGGTTTTTTAGTCTAACCAAACATTTGAAGTACCTAACAAGTTCCACCTTGCAGGAGGAAACGTGCCTGATATTGTCTCTACTTGAACCCGATTTACAGGTGCAATGACAGTCATGAGAAGAATGTTTGAGAACCACACCTCTGACATTTCCCACACAATCACTTACCCAAGCAAATCTCTCCATAGCGTAGGCCAAATCAGAGTGAACAATGTCCTTCTCTGAGGCACCGATTGTACTGATTGCATTTAATCAGAATTGGTTGCATGTGGGTGTAAATTGAACACTGGTACTTTAACCTCACTTAATCAAGAAAATGTATTTATTTTCGGTTCTTATCAATCCTGTCAAAATAATAAATTTGAAATGTCAGTGTTTTTATTCTTATGTTAGTGACAGACACAGTGGAGATTTAATCAAGGATTAACCCTCTTGTGCAATTTTTTTTAATGAATCTGAAAGAAAATTGTATAACCCTGGGTTCTGAATTAGATATTTTTTCATCTAATATTACGATCTCCAGAATGAGACTCAAGAAACTTTTATACTCATAAATGATAATTTTATCCTCATCAAGTATTTAATATATAAATCAACAATATCTAAGAAATGTTCTCCTGAGAATCTGATTTTGAATCAGAAATTTATTCATTCATTTATTTCTTTATTGCTTTAACTTTAGTAATGCAACGCACCGAGGCAAGGAAGAAACAGCCACTGTATCAATACTTGTTTTTGTTCATCTATGTCAAAGCATAAATTGAATGTACTTTTGCTGTTGAAACTATGATATAGTAGTATATGGTTTACACAGTAAAAATCATGTTGATCAAACATGATCAAGACATTTGAAATCTAGATTGTAACAGTGACTTTTATGTAAAATTGGTTGTCATTCATAACAAAATTTCATTAACATTATTGTACAAAAAAATCAACATATTATCATCATCAGATTATGTTTCACTGATTTATATGGCATGGCTTTTATTTATGTATTATTTGTTTATGCCAAGCTTTAACATAACAAGTCGCATTTAGGATTAAGTTTAACCAGTAGTGCTAGAGTTTGTATTATTATTAAACTGAAATAAATGTTTATCATATCTATGTAATCATTGCATATGTGAGTCTGTGTGTGAGAGAGAGAAGGGTGGGACTGGCAGCAGCTTATAGTTCTCTAAAGAAACAAAAGACAGAGGGCCTGATGGTTCATCAAGTTTAACTAGTTTTGCAACATTACGTTTACCTTTATTTATTTTCATCACTTGTTTTCTTTCTTTCTTTCTGTTTTACAGCGTATGATGAACATTGATTCTGTACCATGATTGGCTGTATGCAAAAAAAGAACTCTTGGACCATGCTCCTGAAATTGCATTTCACAGACTCTGCCTAAAGCACCAGATTAAGTAAGTAATAGATTATTTGTTCTGAATTGATTGCTTGGTTATTTTGTACTTAGGAACACCTTACATGACTTGTCAATAACCTGAAATATTAGGGAAACCTAAACTTTGAGATATATTACCTGTTAATAAGCATCAATGTTTTGAAAGAAGTATTATTAACACCAGGTTTTGAGATTTTACTTCAGGAAAAGCTGTAAACTAGTAATATTTGTCTAAAAATGGACATCACTGACATAAAGAGTTAGAGGATGTATTGTTCATAGTTAAGGATGCAAGATAATATTTCCTAGCCTACATGCAGAAATTCAGCAGTCAGACTTTTTCAACAAGCACATATAGTTAGAAACTGACTTATTTAAACAGTATTTTCTGAATAAAGTCTCGAATTTTCTTACGTTAAGTTTATAGGCAGGCAAATGTTATACAGCAAATAAAACAAGATTGGCGTGTCAAAGTGTCTGGTATGATTTTGTTGTGACATTGTATATGCTGTATACATGATAATTCAGGTTCTTTTGACCTCAGGAAACATTTGTGGTACCATACTGAGTTTACTCATTCAGAGCAATGGGAGAACAGGAAGGAAATATCCCCGAAGCTGTAAGTACTAAATACAAAGCATAAAGCATGGCTTAGAGCAGGGGTGTCGAATTCCAGGCCTCGAGGGCCAGTGTCATGCAGGTTTTAGATATCACCCTGGGTCAACACACCTGAATCAAATGAGTAGTTCATTACCAGCCCTCTGGAGAACTTCAAGACATGTTGAGGAGGTCATTTAGCCTTTAAATCAGCTGTGTTGGATCAAGGACACATCTAAAACCTGCAGGACACCGGGCCCTTGAGGCTTGGAGTTCGACACATGTGGCTTAGAGTAAAGTGTGCGTTGCATTGTGAAATAATTTGATGCGCTTATTTATTAACTGATTGACAAAATAAAGTACTAGGACTGACCTTCTGTAAGTTAAGAAGAGAGCCGGAGCCAGATTGACCTGTGAGATCCTCAAGTTTGAAAAACAAATGATTATAGTAGAAATTTAGATCTCAATTTCCGGAAACACAACACAAGGCATAGAGCCATATGATAAAATTTACACATTATACACGATTGATCGCAAATTAAGATAAAAGTGTTTAAGAGTAGCTGATGATACACACACACACACACACACACACACACAGCAAACCTGGAAGCAAACCACACCGCCTTTTCTCTCAAACTTCCACTTTTTCACTCACTCTACTATGAACCTCTCTTGTTAATATTACTTATTTATTATTCGGTACAAATCACACAGAATCACTCAAATACAGTACTCACAGCATTCGCACAGTTAAAATCACTCAAAATATGCTTTCCTAAGAGTATTTTAGACATGCTTTTCATAATCAGAAAGAGCAAGTCAAAGAAAAACAATTGAAACCTCTAATAATTCTCACAGCACACACATAAAATGGAAAAAAATAAAACACACCAGCATTTATTGCTCAAGAGAGGTTATTACTGAAAGTAATATGTTAGTCTTAGGTATATACAATGCACTCAACATATATATATATATATATATATATATATATGTGTGTGTGTGTGTGTGTACACATCAAAACCAGAGGTGGAAAGAGTACTAAAATATTTTACTCAAGTAAAAGTACTATTAATTTGCTGAAATTTTACTCAAGCACAAGTAAAAAGTAGCTCATTTAAAATTTACTCAGAGTAAAAGTTACATAGTTACTTTTTTATCAGCAGGGGGACAGCCTCTTCTGAGTAGTGCAAAAAAAGACAGTGGGATATAAATCTGAAAGTAGTTATTTTTTAATGAAAAGAAAAACTTTACAAATTAAAGTGCAGTGGCAGCTAAACTGCAAGTCTATACATGAAAATGGATAATGGTCACCAAACCAATCAACCAAACTGTCAGGTATGACAGTGTTTTCAATACAAAACCATATCATTCTTTTACATGAGAATGTGTTCTAAACTGTCAAATAAGAGAACAAGTACTGAACTGAACTGTACGGCAGCTGCTATTAAAATGTTTTTTTTTTTTTTTTTTTTAAACTTGGCCCTGCCCTACTGTACCTCTAGATTAAAGTTCCTTTGTGTCCATTCTAGAGTGTTACTCTCTGAACTTCCTGTTAATTTTAAAGGAGCAGTTGATTTTCAAAGTTAGTAGAGCTCATCCTTGCTCGCTTTGCAGTGAACAGTAGTCCAGCACAGCTAAAGAGACGCTTGCAGGCAGCTGAGGCAGGCAGGCCAGTGTTTAGTTTGAGAGAAAGTTTTTTGATGTGTGGAAATGAATTCAGCAGATCCATCTTGTCCGAGACACAGGCAAGGTACCCATCCAGCTCCCCTACACCTTGTGGCCTTTTGGACTTCATTGAAAAGAAGAAGTCTTCTTCATCTGATGAATGTTGCTTGACTTGCTCCACCCCAGCCTCTGCCATCTGGTCGAGGTGTTGTCTCACCAAGGTTATTATCGTTAACGAAAACTAACGAAATAACGAAAACTAGAAGTGAAAAAACATTTTCGTTAACGGAAATAAAAATAAAAACCAAAAAACGAAAACTAACTAAAACTGTAATGAGTGTTCACAAAACTAACTAAAATTAACTGAATTTATAGCAAAAATGCGTTTAGTTTTCGTTGATGTGTGCGTGTCATACAATAGTCAAGGGTGAAAAAGAAGTTTAGTTTCCAGGTTTTTTTCTTGCTGTGTCTCATTATGCCAGCAGGTGGCAGTACGTTAGTCGAGTCGTCTGTGTTGCTGCTCCGTCCACGTGCAGAATCATGTCAGGAAAAGTCTGGAGAAAGCGCCAGAGTCCAATTTGGGATTACTTTGAATATGACTGTGTTTTGGATAAAGCAAGTGTCTTGTACTGGAAAGAGACAAATTATGAGGGACATTTCTAAAGGGAAAAAAAATCCCACAAACCTTAAAGTGCACTTGAAAAGCTCGCACAAGAAGGCTAACCTAGCTTACCTTGAGAAGGTAAGGGAGCACGCCCAACCCTCATCCCCAGAAACAGAAGCTAACCCCAGGCAAGGCAGCGTGATGCATCCCGAGACAACGGGACTGGGATATCTACATAACTGTGTGAGTCAATTGCCTTAACACCCGGTGCTGCAAGAGTTAATAGTCTCATTGGGGCCAAGATATACATTTTATAGTTGCCTGGTATCAATGGTTGTTCATCTGCCCTAATTTATTTATTTATTTATTTAAAGAACCCATAGGTGGGAATGTGAGTTGTCTGTCTCTGCGTGTTAACCCTGCGACAGACAGGCGACCTGTCCAGGGTGCAGGGTATGGTAGCTGGAATAGCAACATACCCAAGGATAAGCAGAAGAGAATGACTGATATGATGAAACTGGGATTTTGTTACACTTAATTATTGCAAACACAACTAAAACTATAACTGAAACTAATCAAAACTAAACTGAAACTAATGATTTTCAAAAAAATAAAAACTAAACTAAACTAGCAAACAATTGGTAAAAACTAATTAAAACTAATATAAAATTGAAAATCTGAAGTCAAAACGAAATAAAAATAAAAACTAATGAAAATTGCAAAACTATTAAAACCCTGTGTCTCACATAGATCAGACCTATTGAACGACAAATACACAACACATCAGGGTTTTAATAGTTTTGCAATTTTCATTAGTTTTTATTTTTATTTAGTTTTGACTTCAGATTTTCAATTTTATATCAGTTTTAATTAGTTTTTACCAATTGTTTGCTAGTTTAGTTTTTATTTTTTTGAAAATCCTTAGTTTCAGTTTAGTTTTCATTAGTTTCAGTTATAGTTTTAGTTGTGTTTGCAATAATTAAGTGTAACAAAATCCCAGTTTCATCATATCAGTCATTCTCTTCTGCTTATCCTTAGGTATGTTGCAATTCCAGCTACCATACCCTGCACAGGTCGCCTGTCTGTCACAGGGTTAACACGCAGAGACAGACAACTCACATTCCCACCTATGAGTTCTTTAAATAAATAAATAAATAAATAAGGGCAGATGAACAACCGTTGATACTATAAAATGTATATCTTGGCCGCAATGAGACTATTACCTCTTGCAGCACCGGGTGTTTGTAATTTTGGTTCAAGTGAATTGATAAACCTTTTGAAGGCAATTGACTCACACAGTTATGTAGATATCCCAGTCCTGTTGTCTCGGGATGCATCACGCTGCCTTGCCTGGTGTTAGCTTCTGTTTCTGGGGATGAGAGTTGAGTGTGCTCCCTTACCTTCTCAAGGTAAGCTAGGTTAGCCTTCTTGTGTGAGCTTTTCAAGTGCACTTTAAGGTTTGTGGGATTTTTTTCCCTTTAGAAATGTCCCTCATAATTTGTCTCGTTCCACTACAAGACACTTGCTTTATCCAAAATGGTAAATGGTAAATGGCCTGTATTTATATAGCACCTTAATAGTCCCTAAGGACCCCAAAGCGCTTTACATATCCAGTCATCCACCCATTGGTGATGGCAAGCTACATTGTAGCCACAGCCACCCTGGGGGGCACTGACAGAGGCGAGGCTGCCGGACACTGGCGCCACCAGGCCCTTTGACCACCACCAGCAGGCAACGGGTGAAGTGTCTTGCCCAAGGACACAACGACCGAGACTGTCCAAGCCAGGGCTCGAACCGATAACCTTCCGATTACAAGGCGAACTCCCAACTCTTGAGCCACGATCGCCCCAAAACACAGTCATATTCAATGTAATCCCAAATTGGAAGCTGGCGCTTTCTCCAGACTTTTCCTGACATGATTCTGGGCGTGGACGGAGCACCAACACAGACGACTCGACTAACGTACTGCCACCTGCTGGCATAATGAGACACAGCAAGAAAAAAAGCTGGAAACGAAACTTCATTTTTACCCTTGACTATTGTATGACACGCACACATCAACGAAAACTAAACACATTTTTGCTATAAATTGATTTAATTTTAGTTAGTTTTGTGAACACTCATTACAGTTTTAGTTAGTTTTCCTTTTTTTGTTTTCATTTTTATTTCCGTTAACGAAAATGTTTTTTCACTTCTAGTTTTCGTTATTTCGTTAGTTTTAGTTAACGATAATAACCTTGCAACACATTAAATATTTCTGACATTTTATTTTGGATAAATGAGGCAACAAGAGTTTATTATAGTGCATGAATTACAAAAACTACAGGGAGTGCAGAATTATTAGGCAAGTTGTATTTTTGAGGAATAATTTTATTATTGAACAACAACCATGTTCTCAATGAACCCAAAAAAACTCATTAATATCAAAGCTGAATGTTTTTGGAAGTAGTTTTTAGTTTGTTTTTAGTTTTAGCTATTTTAGGGGGATATCTGTGTGTGCAGGTGACTATTACTGTGCATAATTATTAGGCAACGTAACAAAAAACAAATATATACCCATTTCAATTATTTATTTTTACCAGTGAAACCAATATAACGTCTCCACATTCACAAATATACATTTCTGACTTTCAAAAACGAAACAAAAACAAATCAGCGACCAATATAGCCACCTTTCTTTGCAAGGACACTCAAAAGCCTGCCATCCATGGATTCTGTCAGTGTTTTGATCTGTTCACCATCAACATTGCGTCCAGCAGCAACCACAGCCTCCCAGACACTGTTCAGAGAGCTGTACTGTTTTCCCTCCTTGTAAATCTCACATTTGATGATGGACCACAGGTTCTCAATGGGGTTCAGATCAGGTGAACAAGGAGGCCATGTCATTAGTTTTTCTTCTTTTATACCTTTTCTTGCCAGGAGTACTTGGACGCGTGTGATGGAGCATTGTCCTGCATGAAAATCATGTTTTTCTTGAAGGATGCAGACTTCTTCCTGTACCACTGCTTGAAGAAGGTGTCTTCCAGAAACTGGCAGTAGGACTGGGAGTTGAGCTTGACTCCATCCTCAACCCGAAAAGGCCCCACAAGCTCATCTTTGATGATACCAGCCCAAACCAGTACTCCACCTCCACCTTGCTGGCGTTTGAGTGGGACTGGAGCTCTCTGCCCTTTACCAATCCAGCCACGGGCCCATCCATCTGGCCCATCAAGACTCACTCTCATTTCATCAGTCCATAAAACCTTAGAAAAATCAGTCTTGAGATATTTCTTGGCCCAGTCTTGACGTTTCAGCTTGTGTGTCTTGTTCAGTGGTGGTCGTCTTTCAGCCTTTCTTACCTTGGCCATGTCTCTGAGTATTGCACACCTTGTGCTTTTGGGCACTCCAGTGATGTTGCAGCTCTGAAATATGGCCAAACTGGTGGCAAGTGGCATCTTGGCAGCTGCACGCTTGACTTTTCTCAGTTCATGGGCAGTTATTTTGCGCCTTGGTTTTCCACACGCTTCTTGCGACCCTGTTGACTATTTTGAATGAAACGCTTGATTGTTCGATGATCACACTTCAGAAGCTTTGCAATTTTAAGACTGCTGCATCCCTCTGCAAGATATCTCACTATTTTTGACTTTTCTGAGCCTGTCAAGTCCTTCTTTTGACCCATTTTGCCAAAGGAAAGGAAGTTGCCTAATAATTATGCACACCTGATATAGGGTGTTGATGTCATTAGACCACACCCCTTCTCATTACAGAGATGCACATCACCTAATATGCTTAATTGGTAGTGGGCTTTCGAGCCTATACAGCTTGGAGTAAGACAACATGCATGAAGACGATGATGTGGACAAAATACTCATTTGCCTAATAATTCAGCACTCCCTGCACAGTTTGTGTAGAAAGGTGCATGTTATTGTACTTTATTTAATTAATAGTTAGTTTAGTTAATTAATTATTGAAATTCATAGGAAACAACATTACGGCATGATATTAAATTATGAAATCAGACCTGCTTCTATGATATCAGGCCTCTCAGTCCAGGTGATCTCGAACTTCGGAAGAAGGATTGCAGTAGCAATCTGTTCAGGGTCTTCCATCATCCCACCAAAGCGCTTTTTGGACACCATCCTGAATGGCCCTGATGAGTGGGAGACACATTTTGTTGGAGGTCTCCAGTCTGCTGAGTTTAACTTTTAGCTGGAAGATCACACCCCATGTGCGTATTGGTCTCAGACTGAAGGAGGTTTAAAGCCTTCACCACAGGCTTCATCACAGTGCAGTACTCAGTCAGGAAAGCAATTTCAGCTGGACTCAGCCTGTATGAGATAAAGCAAAACGATTTTTAGTAAATTACCTTCAGGCTTAGATGTGGAATATAGAACCAAGTATGGACATGCATTTTAAAAATTCAAAAAAAGGTTTGAAAAACAAATAAATGAGGTAGCTCCAGCATTGTTTTCCACCCGTGTCATTTATGTCATACTTTAGAAATAAGAAATAATACTCACATTTTCACTTTGAATTCTTCACAGACATTCCTGATAGCATCCTCCCCCTTCGCTTGTATGATCCGTATGATTCTCTCCAGAGCTGTGTATGTTGAGTTCCACCGAGTTTGATTTGGCCGGATGAGCTGGAACTTGCATTCACTTTCCACAATTTCTGCTGCCATGTAGGACCGACCTGACTTATTCCAGATTGCTTGGCATTTCCCAAAGGCTGCTCGTGATAGCCGTTTGTATGCATCATTCATCTCTTCTGCCTTGGCACCATCTGTTGTGGCAACTAAATTTAATAGGTGGCATGCACACCTTTGATGTGGTGGAAGCTGGTACTCAAGACCAACATCTTGCTCCAGGATGGTGAATGTGTCCAGGTAGTCTGCTTTGGTCTCTTCAGAAGAGTATTGATCTGACTCTGACTCCGCTTCCTCAGGCTGACTTTGTTCACCAAACACACTTAATGCTTTAATAAAGTTGGAGCCACTGTCTGTTGTCGTTCTTACTACTTTTCCCCTTTTCTGTATTGACAATGAATGTCATCAAGGGCACAAGCTAGGACATCAAAGGTGTGGGACCCTTTCAACCTCTGGCAAGCAAGGGCACCAGATCTCCTCTCCAAGGTTTCCTCATCTATCCAATGAGCTGTGACTCCTATGAAACTTTGCTGGTGTGCTGTCCAACAATATGTAGTAGTGGCAACATGGCTAACTTTACTGAGGTGCAACATCAAAGTTTTTTTCATCTGATTGGCAGCTCCCTCTATTCTGGTCCTGAGAGTGGGTCGGGAAATTACTTTGCATTGAGGATTCAGTGTCAACAAAAGTTCTTTAAAAGAAGGTTGTTCAACCACAGAAAATGGATGAAGACCTTCACAAATGAAATTAATCATGAGCTTGTCAACCTTTGCCTGTGATACTCGTCTGTTTGCACCCAATGCCATCACATCACTGATTTTTGCTTGCTTTCTTGGGGGATTCTGGTTGCTCCAGGGCTCGCTTCCGCGTTGCTATAAAGTCACTGAAGGCCTTCAGCTTGGATGAATGTTTTCTCTGTTAACAAATTTTTTTAAAATCAGCATGTAAATCAATTTTGTTTTCATTAAACACACCAAATTTTACATAAAATATTTTCCCCCATACGTCCCTAATAAGACATCAATGCATTACATAGCTACCGCTGGTAAATTATACCAATATACCTCGTGTTTTTTTTTTTTTATTGGACAGTGACAGGCTAGTTAACGGGAGGTTGCAAGTGCTAATTAACAAGTAACAGAAGTCAGCTGTTTTTGACTAATCTAAGGTAAGTGAGCACTCAGTTATTCTTTTGTCTGCCGTGTGAACATACGTGGGTTAAGTAAGAAAGTAGCTGCTTTTGTCTTTAACTATTTTTTTAAATAAATTATTATTATTAACAAACAGGGAAAACGTAGGTAAACACATTTTCTTTTGGCAATTTACCAACCCAGTAAAAAAAATGTAAGTTGCATGGGCAACAACGTTACAGGTTAAGCCAAATCGAACTAACCCTATTCGCCGATAAGTCAATGTGGTGCACCCACAGCAAGGAGGGAGCGTAACCTCCGGGCTCTGCGCTTCCTAGCAGCCCAGCTGCCATTCTAGAAAAATTTATAATACTTTGAAACACCAGTCAATACCCCAGAACAACTATATGACTGACGCAGGTCCAACCTGTCAAACCAGTGGGGACTTTTAACCTACAAAATGACCAATTCCCTATCACACTAAATTCACTTAGCAGTCCAACTGCTTTAAATTCACCTAGCAGTCCAACTGCTTCAAATTCCCTTAGCAGTCCAACTGCTAAGGGAATTTTCATTCCTTTTCATTCCTTTATTCTCTTTACTCAGTACTGTAACTTGTAAACTTCCATTATCATTAATTCAACTTTCAATTCTCATGAGGCTTTCACCAAAATCAAAACAGACATTCACCGGCAACTTTTACTGAATAGACATTTAATTTTATCATCCAATTCAGCACACTTCGGATAAAATCAACAGGCCTGTGCCTACCTCTTTTTATGAAGGCGCCTGTCCACTCAGTTCGATTGCCGGATCATGCCTGCCCGTCTGACCACCTCGGACCCCGGATTTCTCCGTCCAAGCCTCCAAACTCTCTCCCTCCTCAATAACCAGACGAGCCCCCAAAATGTTACGGATTCAAAATATTGAGGAGGAATACGAGAGGAAATCCAAAATAACTATACCGGTCCCAGAGGGTTAGGCCAAACGATGATTTTAATGAACACGTGTGGGGAGATGAAGACTGTCACACAATCAGCGTCGATCTCCGAATGTTTTTATAATATCAGGGTATTATAACGCCCCCTCATGCGTTAAGCAGATACCAGACATGGAAAAGTTCTGTTGACAACTTTGACACAGTTTGAAAAGAACATTGTCTCCGTCTGCACGGCAGGTGCTTCCTGTTCATCTTCTGACTCTCGCTTATTTCTGGAACACGTCCTGCAACAAACTGTCACGTATGCAGGCACAAAATGCAGTTACAGCAAAACATGTTTAAACTCTCACCTACAAATGAGTCTACTTACTGTGTGGGTGTGTGTCTGTGTCTTGACCTCAAATGCACTCTGCCTCACCTCGCCGACTAACTCATGGCCTCTCACCAGACAGAGAGACAGAAGCCACTCTCATATGTGTAATAACCTAACTGAAACTATGTATATGTAATCCATTGAATAAATGTTTTAATCAAGAACCACTACTAAAAGCTTACTCAAACGATATAAATGAACAAAAGATAATAATGAATAACCTGGTTATTCATGTAGCATCATCCTAACAGCTCCTCAAAATAACTTACACTTACACTCTGCGTAACTTCACTTTCTGCAAATGCATGCAGTTTCCTGTCTATTTTGGCACAGGCTATACTCAGAGTTGCGCCTTTCTTTTATAACCCAAAATAATCAGCATATAAACATTTAAGATTATAAAAAGCATTCAAAAGCATTTAAGATTATAAATTCAACTCAACAATTTAAAGTGGTTATCACTGCACCTGTAATAAAGGTTAATTGGGTGCCGATATGTTTAAACATCTGAATGCAATATCAATGCTGTAGATTATGTTATTAATGCAATGGTAATGATGATGATTATGAACAATAGCAGTAAAATATTTACCTGATCTCCACAATACAAATATATCTACCCCTGCCTACTGCCACTCACCAAGGGCAACTTCAGAGAGGAATGGAGTCCAACCCCTCAGTGTGGTTAAATAATTCTGTACCCTTGGCAGAAAAAAAAATCCAAAGCAGAATTCTTCCACCTCCATGCTTGACTCTGATTTTTTTCTTTGGGTCATTCTGAGCATTCTCTGAATAATTTAAAAGTCAGCCATGATACTGGTATATTTATATAGCCATGGGTCAAATAATTAATTGAAACTCTTGTTTCCTGCTATTATTGTGTTAGCTAAACTGTGAGATAGGCCGCCAATACCTTTTACTGCAGTTACTAGCAAGATGCCATTAGCAAATTATCTTCTTATGGCCTCTGACTGTGGATGCATCTCTGTGCTTGTCCTGTTAGACCTCAGTGCAGCGTTCGATACTGTTGACCATAAAATTCTATTAGAGCGATTAGAACATGCTGTAGGTATTACAGGTACTGCACTGCAGTGGTTTGTATCATATCTATCTAATAGACTCCAATTTGTACATGTAAATGGAGAGTCCTCTTCACACACTGAGGTCAGTTATAGTGTTCCACAGGGTTCAGTGCTAGGACCAATTCTGTTTACATTATACATGCTTCCCCTAGGCAGTATGATTCAGAGACATAGTATACATTTTCACTGCTATGCAGATACAACCCAACTCTATCTATCCATGAAATAACAATAATAATAATAAAAAATAACATCTGTCCAGATTTTACATCCTTTGAGGCTGTGGGAGTGTGTGGGCGTGGCATAGTCCTCTCCCTCTCCTCCTCCTTCTTTCCTGCCCCTCCCCTTGTTTCTCTCTGCCCCTGCCTTCTCCTTTAGGACACACCAATAACCATATGAACAATATAAACACAAAGAGGCAGCAATGCTGCTCTGATGATAAATCAAACAGGCCAACCCAAAGAAATGGTGGCCGCTTCAACTAAGGAAACAATTATAAGGATTCAACAGAAAAAGACAGCAACGCTGCTATTAGCAATAAACCAGGCAGGCCAATCCAAAGAAAAGGAGGCCGCTTCACCTACAAGAAACAATTGCCCAGTTGAGAGCTACTCACAAAAAAGCCACGCACGGTGGGGCTGGTCACACACACAGCAGGCCTTTTCCACACCTAGACCAGAATCACACTGACCAGCACAGAGGAAATCCACCAGAAGCCTCTCCCACACCCACACTGCTCTCACCCAGCTTATATCACCTCTGGAGGATAATTGGTGGTAAACGAGGGCAGATGAGCAGCAGGTTATAATAAAGACTTATTTTGTGTTAAACACCTCTGCCTGGCGCCCTTTTCATTTCAATCCAGATCCAACTGTTACTGTCCCCCACCCTATTCTCCTAGCTTTCATGTGGGGACGTAACACCAGATAACACACACCAATTAGTTAAACTGCAGGAATGTCTTAAAGACATAAAGACCTGGATGGCTGCTAACTTTCTGCTTCTTAATTCAGATAAAACCGAGGTTATTTTACTCGGCCCTGAAAATCTTAGAAATATGGTATCTAAGCAGATTCTTACTCTGGATGGCATTACCTTGGCCTCCTGAAACACTGACAGGAACCTTGGAGTCATTTTTGACCAGGACATGTCCTTCAAAGCACATGAACTGCATGCACATTAAACAAATATGTAAGACTGCTTTCTTCCATTTGCGCAACATCTCTAAAATTAGAAATATCCTGTCTCAGAGTGACGCTGAAACACTAGTTCATGCATTTATTACTTCCAGGCTGGACTACTGTAATTCCTTATTAGCAGGATGTCCTAAAAACTCCCTGAAAAGCCTTCAGTTAATCCAAAATGCTGCAGCAAGAGTCCTGACAGGGACTAGAAAGAGAGAGCATATTTCTCCTGTTTTAGCTTCCCTTCATTGGCTTCCTGTTAAATCCAGAATTGAAGTGAAAATATTGCTCCTCACATGCAAGGTCTTAAATAATCAGTCCCCATGTTATCTTAATGAACTTGTAGTACCATATCACCCTATTAGAGCACTTTGCTCTCGCACTGCAGGCTTACTTGTTGTTCCTAGAGTATTTAAAAGTAATATCGGAGGGAGAGCCTTCAGTTTTCAGTCCCCTCTTCTGTGGAACCAGCTTCCAGTTAGGATTCGGGAGACAGACACTATCTCTACTTTCAAGATTAGGCTTAAAACCTTCCTTTTTGCTAAAGCATATAGTTAGGGCTGGACCAGGTGACCCTGAATCCTCCCTTAGTTATGCTGCAATAGACGTAGGCTGCCGGGGATTCCCATGATGCATTGAGTTTTTACTTTCCAGTCACCTTTCTCTCTCACTATGTGTTAATAAACCTCTCTGTATTGAATCATACCTTTTATTAATCTCTGTCTCTCTTCGAAAGCATCTCTTCATCCTGTTTTCCTTTTCTCATCTTAACCGGTCGCAGCAGATGGCCCCGCCCCTCCCTGAGCCTGGTTCAGCTGGAGGTTTCTTCCTGTTAAAAGGGGGTTTTCCTTCCCACTGTCGCCAAAGTGCTTGCTCATAGGGGGTCATATGATTGTCCCTGTATCTATTATTGCACGATTACTGTACAATATAAAACACGTCAAGGTGAATGTTGTGATTTAGTGCTATATAAATAAAATTGAATTGAAATTGAATTGAATAAATAAACATTGTATCTTTTATTTTATCAGGTCCAAGAACCTGACGTTGATCAGGAAGGACAAACAATGGCAATCAGGTAATGAGGTCAAAGAGTTCAAATGCTGTAGCAAGCAATCACTGTTAAGCAAGATAAAGTACATGTAAGTAACAGGGTTTTGGGGGGTTTTTTTTGATCATGTGACTTATAGAGATGAACAGGGTGCAGCAGCCAGAAATCCACCTGAGCAGGTAAGAATATAATTATTTTATGTGGTGAGATAGCAATTATGAATACACAAATCTAAAAAAGTAACATTAACTTTCATTTTTCTTTATTACTCAGTAACTACTGATTATTTCTCAGGTGTACACTTTCATAAATCAGATTAAAGGTGAAGGTCAACAAGGCAGGGAGAGTGAGCTGAATCTTTTCATATATTGTTCTTGATTTGCTTTTCATTGACTGAGAGAACTATTTAATTCCCAAGCAAAAAAATTACTTTTGACTTGGTATACAAACCCTTATTAGCAATCATAGCAGTAAAACGTTTCTTGTAGTTCATCACCAGGTTTGCACAAATCTCGGGGGGATGTTGGTCCACTTATATTTACAGAACATTTTATATCTTTTTTGTCAGATACTGTAAAAACTATTAGCTTTAGCTCCTTTGATATTGATACTGTACAACAGATTAATGGGAGAGCAGTCCAGAGGCTTCAGTTTGAAATATTTCTTCAACATTAAAGTAATCCAGTTTTTTCGCCAGAACGCCATAAAAAACGGCGGTGACTCCGACCAAGCACCATATTTTACTCCAGACAGTGGTGCCCCTTCTGAGTAGTGGAAAAATCACTGTTTTTAACAGTTGTTGAACGCCGCTTTTTACATCACGCAGTTGAGGGAAAAGCAGCTTTCAAAGACCGGTTAAAAACAGTATTTTTTCCACTGCCAGAAATTATACAGGGCCCTCCCCATGGTTCTCTCATCCAATTACTTTCAACACAGTTTTTATTTAATTTAATTATTTACTGTAAATATTTTATATTTGTATTTATCAATATCAACTGTTGTAACTTTTACATTAATTAAATTTATGTCAGATACATATAGATATATAGAGCTAGATATAGATATCAATATCAATATCTATCTATATATATCTGTATCAGCTCTTTCATTTGTGTAAGCAACAAGAATTGAGCTCGTTCACCTACATTACTCAGGCTTACATAATGCAGGCTTTGGTAAATATAACTCTTGAAAAAGAGAATTCTTGATAAAGTAAGACATTCCATTTTTTTCCCCAATGGTCATATAAGTGAATTCAGCATGGATTCATAAAAAAAATAAATAAATAAAAGCCTTCTCAACATTTCAAGGTTGGCTATTGGAGCAGACATTAGAAAAACTTAACTTTGACAAAAGTTAAGATCTCCATTTGTTTCAGAAAAAGTATTCTGTTGTTTTTTTTGCTTGATTGTGCTTTAAAGACATCAAAATACAAAGTGGAATTAGTATACAGATAAAAATTGTGACAAGGATTGGTACAGAATAGATGAACATAAGCATCACTTGGCAGCAAAGTGAATCTGTGATAAATTAGTGTGGTCTGCACTTCTTCTTCTTTGACTGGGTGACAGGAATTGAAAGTAACTGGATGGGAGAACCATGGGATGCGCCCTGCAAAATTTCAAGAAAACATCGTTTTCTACGCTGTCACAAATAGCACTGAGCAGCCGAAAAAACACAGTTTTTACGGGTCTTTAAACGCCGTTTTTCCTGGCGCCCACAAAAACGTTGTTCATTGCAAATAAAGTGGCATTCAGAGAAAACAGCGTTTTTTCCGCCACTCAGAAGGGGTGTTCAAAGCGCTACTCTCTGCCGTAAAAAATGACATTCTGACAACAGCGATTTTTACACCATTACTTAGCCAGACGGGTTAGGAAAGTGGTTAGTTATGGCACTATTAGCTTGCCATAGAGGGGCTGTGTGTGAAAAGGAGAAATTCTCACAGGCGTGATGGCCTCTTTGTGTTCATGGCTGCTGAATTCT
This sequence comes from Oreochromis niloticus, assembly GCF_001858045.2. Classification (NCBI taxonomy): domain Eukaryota; kingdom Metazoa; phylum Chordata; class Actinopteri; order Cichliformes; family Cichlidae; genus Oreochromis; species Oreochromis niloticus. The sequence continues at coordinate 103,588 of NW_020328528.1, forward strand.
GCAAACCGTTTTTGAATTTACATGCAAAGAATTGAAAGAAGAATTGAAAAGGAATTTATTTGCTCAAATTATGTTTTTTCTCGCAATATAAAGATATAAAGCTCATTCGTAAACATGCCTTGTTAGCATTTGTTAAAATGATGCACAAAATGCCAATATTTTCCTGTGTTCTAGTTTGTTAAGTTCACTGCATGAACCTTAAACAATAGATCGCATTAGTACATAAACAAAAAATTTAAAAAAAATATAAATAAAAAATCTTCAAATGTCGAGCAGCATGTCATCACATCTTTTGTTTCTTTATAGGGAGGAGTGAGAGTCAATCCAACACGACCAGCAGAAACAACTCCCGAAGTAAGAGCACATCAGGCAAGCGAGAATGCTAGAAGGAAAGAAAACAAGGAAAGGCGCAGAGAATCACTGAATGTTCTCCATAGAAATCCTGGAAGAGCAACAATGGAGCAGTTTGATACTGATGATCGAGACGAATGGTTGACAATGATGGCAGAATTCCTTGAACGTGATGGAAATGAATTAACACGTAGTATAAGAAATTGTACCACATTGAAAAACGGAAGGATTACAGTTGTGTCGCATGATTCTGGACAATTTATAATATATGGCAACGAACAGAATATAAATAATTTTGAAATCTGGTTTGAAGAAAACAAAAATAGAATCACAGACCTAGACAATGGAATGGCAAGGATGAATTTAGGGGACAGAGATTAACATTGTCAGCCAGAAAGCATGAAAGAGCATGGGCTTTCTGACTGCCGTTGAGCTGTTGTGGAATTATCTGAATTGTGTAGTTTTAGGAGGAATTACAGCTCAACTTCGTACTCACTGGTGGGGATTTGAGTTAATTTAATACATGAAAGTCTTCTATAGCTTTTCTGTAATGTGACACTGTACTAACACTAAAAGAATTATTTGATAAACACACATAAAGGCTAGATTTTAACGCAAGAACTGGCATGCACAATTATTCAAATTAGCTCATTAATACATTCAACACTTTCAGTTTTCAACTTCATGCTTTACATTTTTTTGTTTACAAATGCTTATTTTCAGTGACAGTAAATGTTTAAAAAAACAAATATGAGCATTGGCAGGTTTTAAAATATGAAAGCCCTTACTCAGCACTTTTAAAAAGCCTTTAAATCTGAACATGTGAATGTGATTCATCAGGACTAAGTGATGTAGTTTGAATGATCATATATATTTTCTGTTCTTAGATTATACCATTGTTTGATTTTGGTATTGGTGCTTTTTATTATGAGCCATCCATTGGGCGGTGGGGGTTCATTTGTTTTTCTGCATTGATAAGATGGTATTGTGTGAATTTGTTTAGAATTGTTGGTTTGGTTTCCTTTTTTTGGGAGTGGGAGGGACATTCTTGTAAGGATACAAATTATAGATTAAAGTTTTTTTCTTTTTGGTGGATTTCCTTTTGTTTATTTTACTACAACTGTTTAAAATAAACAAAACACATTTTACAACTCAAACCACACACTCAAACCTATTGCACAAAAGTATTATAACTGCAAGTACTATTTAATACACACTTAGTTTTTAAGTTTCCTCATAGTTGGCTTGCATAGCCATTGGGCTTCTTTCTCTTATATTGTCTTTACCTTTCAACTACCCCGAACCAACTATGAAAGAGATACCACAAAACAGAGATTATTCCTTAAATGGTTATTTCAGACACAGTTCCATTTACATGCAGAGAAGCACCACCAACCTGCTCTTCAAACGTTCTGTTTATGGGAAAAGAGCTAAAGCTAATAGTTTTCAAACTATTGCTGTTGTAATTCAGTCTAAGAATGACAATCTGAGTATCAAATGTATCACAATAGGTCCATTTCAAACCTCTGCTGCATTTTAGGAAAATATCACATGATTGAGTAAAGATGCAGGAGAAGCTTTTGCGTCAATTTTATTTGCTTACATGGTGCAAATCATATTCATCAAAATTTAAAGAAAACTTACAGTGTCCCTCAGTGTGAGAGGAGTAGAAGATCCTGATTTTATATATATATATATATAGCTAGCAGTGGTTAGACTACACGCCTTTGGAGCAGAGGATTGCAAGTTCGATTCCCGCCTGGGGCGTCTGTATCCAGTAACACTCCTAAGGCTAGACCCCCTATGCTAAGCGAGCCTACCGCAGACATGAGCGAGACAGATAAATATGAAGGCATGCCAGCTCGGACGTCGCCCGGATCAACAAGGTCCGCGTCAAGTGTTGAGGAACCAGGGCACCCTGACGACAAGTGGGCTACTGGAACAAGAAGGCATCGGTGGGCAAGAGACGAAAACAGGGGGTTGTTGGAATGCTACTACGCAAGTAACCCTGGCGGAAGGGGCTACATGAATAGGATGAGGGACCTATGGATTCTTCGAAACCCAACATCCACAATGACGGCGAAACAACTAGTAGCTCAGTGTTCCAACATTCGGATGAAGGTACTCCTCTCACAGCTAGAGATTGATGAGGTACAACATAAATGCTACGGGAAGGCGGAGTCAGGACGTCAATATATATATACAGTTAAGCCCATAATTATTCATACCCCTGCCGAATTTTGACTTAAAGTTACTTTTGTTCAACAAGCAAGTTCTTTTTTGAGCAGAAATGACACAGGTGTCTCCCCAAAGATAATAAGACGATGTACAAGAGGCATCATTGTGGAAAAAAATATTTCTCAGGTTTTATTTATATTTTAGCAAAAAGTATCATGTCCAGAATTATTCATACCCTTCTCAATAATCAATAGAAAAAAGCCTTTATTGGCTATTACAGCAATCAAACGCTTCCTATAATTGCAGACCAGCTTTTTGCATGTCTCCACAGGCATTTTTGCCCATTCATCTTTAGCAATGAGCTCCAAATCTTTCAGGTTGGAGGGTCTTCTTGCCATCACCCTGATCTTTAGCTCCCTCCACAGATTCTCAATTGGATTCAAGTCAGGACTCTGGCTAGGCCACTGCAGAACGTTAATGTTGTTGTCTGCTAACCATTTCTTTACCACGTTTGCTGTATGTTTTGGGTCATTGTCGTGCTAAAATGTCCACTGGTTCCCAAGGCCAAGTTTTTCTGCAGACTACCTGATGTTGAGAATCTTCATGTATTGCTCTTTTTTCATGGTGCTGTTTACTGTGATTAGGTTCCATGGTCCACTGGCTAAAAAAACACCCCCAAAGCATTAGGTTCCCACCACCATGTTTGACAGTGGGGATGGTGTTCTTTGGGTTGAAGGCTTCTCCATTTTTATGCCAAATGAAGGCAACATCATTGTGACCAAATAATTCAATTTTTGTTTCATCTGACCATAACACTGAAGACCAGAAACCTTCTTCTTTGTCCAGATGAGCATTTGCAAAGGCCAAATGAGCTTTGGCATGCCTTAGAAGTGCCTGGAGAAGTGGCGTTTTCCTTGGTCTGCATCCGTGGAACCCAACAGTGTCCGTTGGACTGTCTGCCTTGAGACATTGCCACCAGCAGAGCCCAGATTCACCAGAATGGCCTTGGTGGTGATCCTTGGATTCTTTTTCACCTCTCTCACTATTCTCCTGGCCAACACAGGTTTCACTTTTGGCTTCCGACAACGTCCTCTGAGATTTTCCACAGTGCGGAACATCTTGTATTTTTTAATAATACTTTGCACTGTAGCCACTGGAACTTGAAAACATTTGGATATGGCCTTGTAGCCCATTCTTCACTTGTGAGCAGCCACAATGCACAGCTGCAGGTCCTCACTGAGTTCCTTTGTCTTAGCCATGAATGTCCACAGACCACCTGCAGAGAGCTGCTGTTTTTCACCTGTTGAGTTGATCAAAACAGCTATTTCCAATTAATCAGGGTAATTAGGATGCTTTAGAACAGCTTTGACTATTTGGAATGGTATGGAACTTTGGATTTTCCCAGAGACCGTGACAGTTTGTAAAGGGTATGAATAATTCTGGACATGATACTTTTTGCTAAAATGTAAATAAAAGCTGAGAAATATTTTTTTCCACAATGATGCGTCTTGTACATCATCTTATTATCTTTTGTGAGACGCCTGTGTCATTTCCACTCAAAAAATAACTTGCTAGTTGAGTAAAAGTAAGTTTAAGTCAAAATTTGCCAGGGGTATGAATAATTATGGGCTTAACTGTATATATATATATATATGTCAGGAATAGTAAAATATTATGTTGCTATTTCTGCTGCTATTTTTTATAATCAGTATTATCATTCCATTAATTATTAATATTGATATTGCATTTAGATGTTCAAACATATTGGCACCCAATTAAGCTTTTATTACAGGTCCAGTAAGAACCACTTTAAACTGTTGAGGTGAATCTATAATTTTAAAGGCTTTTGAATGTTTTTATATTTTTACACTGAAGTCTTCAGTGGGTAAGAAACTGAGCTGCAGGGACAGGAAATACACTCTGTGCCAAAATAAGACAGGAAGTTACATGTTTTTGAAGTTGCATGCTTTGCAAAAGTGAAACCGAAAGCAGAGTCTGAGTGCAAGTACTGTGAGTAGGTTATGAATCTGTAGTATTTTATTATGCATTTATATCTTTGGATTAAGCTTTTAGTAGAGGCTTTTGATTAAAACATTTACTCAACATATTACATATATAGTTCCAGTTAGGTTATTACATGGAAGGATGAGCCTCTGTTCTGGTGAAAGGTCAGAAGTGCAACGGGTGAGATGAGAGAGCATTTAAGGACGAGACACATACACACACATAGTTTCAGTTGTGTACGTGCTGGCCTTCTGTCTGGTGGAAAGGTTACAAGGTTTAGCTGATGAAGTGAAGGGTGAAATAAAGGACAGCACACACACCCACACACACATATATTAGATAGACTCATTTATATAGGTAAGAGTTTAATCATGTTTTGCTTGCGACTGCAAAATTGTGCCTGCATGAGTGACAGTTTGTGCAGAACGTGGACCTGATGTTCCAGAAGATAAGCCTGGGCAGGATGGTGACAGGAAGCACCCGGGTTCGAGCCGAAGACAATGTTCTTTTTTAAACTGTGTTCAAAGTTAACTGAACGTTTGTGGTTTTGCATTGACGTATGCTGTACTGGATCTGCCTGGCAACAGAAACCCTATAAAGCCTTTGTTCTGACTATTGTAAGATAGTTCAACGCTGAATCTGCACAGTGTTAGAACTCCGCGCGTGTATTCATTAAAATCTTCGTCTAATTGCACCCGGCCGGATCAGTGGTCATTATTTTGGTCTTCCTCCTCAATTTCTGAACCTTAACAATATATATATATATATATATTGTATTTTATTGCCGCAAAAGGTACCCTTCCACGTCTGTATGACACTCTCTGGGTTCTCAATTGACTCAAAAAAACAAAAAAATGATAGCAGCAGTAAGAGAGGCTTAGCGCAGAGGCTCCAACCATCCACTCAACCCAATAATAACCTTTTCATGGTGCCATGAGCTACACAGCAAAATCTCTAGTGTTAAATTAACACTAGAGATTGTGTATATGTGTCCACTCATCTGAGTGTTAAATATAACACTGTTGAGTGTTAAATGAACACTTTTGACAGTGTTATATCTGCTCCAATGTTAGAAAATCAGCACTGCTCGGTGTTAGTCATTGTAAATCTTCAGAACTGACTAGGTTACTTTTAAAAATATAACACTGTCAAAAGTGTTCATTTAACACTCAACAGTGTTATATTTAACACTCAGAGGAGTGGACACATATAGACACTCTCTAGTGTTATTTTAACACTGGAGATTTTGCTGTGTACAATCTGATTGGAGAACTGAGGACCCTGTTCTCCAAAAAAAAGTGTTTTCTTACTATTTTAAGGATTTCTTTTAATGACATTTTCAACATTTCTAAACACAAACACCCCAAAGTATCACTGATAATTCCACAATAAAATAGTTTCATGTTGTGGCCATCAGAGAGTGTTTTCCAAACTGATTCAGGATCTGAAAGTGAACAGATTAACGTACACACGGCTTTGTTAGGTTTTTTATTTTCATTTCACATGTAAACACCATTTATAGATTGATTCACCATGCCCATCAATTTTTAATGTGCTGGGCTCCATCCAGTCAGACCTGTTGATAGAAAGATGGCGCGGCCACGTCCAGACGCCTTCCTGACCGCTGCGCTCCGACTATCCACTTTTCTTGTTTTTTACTTATTTTTTGCACTGGTTTACATTCCAGTTTACATTCCAAAATCCTCTAGTCTTATAGTATACGACGGCAGATCACTTGTAAACATCGGTGACAAGGTTGCACATCTAATCTTGGACACTTTTAAATCCGGCCCATCCTGGCCGCCAGAGATTCTACACGGCGCGGAGAACAACAAAGGATGGGCCGCTCATCCGTGGCGTAGAACAAAGAAGTGCCGGGGGAAACGCGCTGGCATTAGGAACAGACTGAGACAGCAGGCGTATCGCGCACCACTGCCCAGTATCCTACTGGCCAACGTACAATCCATGGAGAACAAGCTCGATGACCTAAGAGCAAGAGTCACCTTCCAACGTGACATGAGGGACTGCAACATTCTGTGCTTCACGGAGACATGGCTGACCCCCACCGTGCCGGACCAGGCCGTAACTCCGTCGGATTCATTCTTTGTGCTCCGCGCGGACAGAACGGCAGAGTCAAACAAAACCAAAGGTGGAGGAGTGTGCTTCATGGTAAACAGAAAGTGGTGTGATGCCAGGAGCATTTCTACTCTTTCCAGCAGCTGCTCGCCACATCTGGAATTCCTGAGCATTAAGTGCTGCCCTTTCTATCTGCCCCGTGAGTTCACCTCGGTCATCGCCACGGCGGTCTACATCCCACCCCAAGCGGACACAGGTATGGCTTTGTCCGAACTACATGATGTGCTGAGTTCGCTTCAAAACAAGGATCCAGGTGCAGTCCTCATTGTAACAGGAGACTTTAATAAAGCGAACCTCAGACAAGTCATGCCAAACTTTTACCAGCATGTCTCGTGCCCGCCGAGGGGGGATCGAATTTTGGATCACTGCTACATGCCATACAAGCAGGGCTACAAAGCTGTCTCACACCCGGCTTTTGGGAAGTCTGACCACAACGCCATCTTCCTCATTCCCCAGTATAAACAAAAGCGCCTACAAAGCGGCCTCATACGGCGTGCGGCGCGCGGTGAGAGATGCTAAATGCCGGTACCGGGAGCGTGTGGAGTCCCGCTTCCACCAGGGCGACACACGGAGTATGTGGCACGGACTACGCACCATTATGGACTACAAACCCAGGGACACTGCGCCAATCAACGCCGACTCTGCATTCACCAATGAGCTGAACCAGTTCTACGCCCGTTTCGAGGTTAGCCAGGCAGCTAATGCCATCTACCGCCTGACTACCGAGAACAGTGACGTCATCAGCGAGAGACCGGTGACCAGCTTCGTGGAGCATGACGTCCGAGCGGCATTGAGGAGAGTGAACACAAGGAAAGCGGCGGGGACAGACGGCATCACCGGCCGTCTGCTGCGCTGACCTCGGTAGTAATGAAGGTGTTTGAGAGGCTGCTGAAGAACATCATCTCCTCCTCCATCCCAGACACCACACATCCGCTCCAGTTCGCCTACCGACCCAACAGATCCACTGAGGACGCCATCGCCCACGTCCTGCACACCACCCTCAGCCACGTGGACAAGAAACAGGGTAACTATGTGAGAATGCTGTTTGTTGATTACAGTTCAGCGTTTAACACAATAGTGCCCAGCAGACTGTTCACAAAGCTGAGGGATCTGGGACTCAACAGCCGTCTGTGTGCGTGGGTGTTGGACTTCCTCACTGGCAGAACTCAGGTGGTGAGGGTGGGTAGGTGTGTCTCCAACAGCATCACCATCAACACAGGAGCACCACAGGGGTGTGTCCTCTCGCCACTGCTCTACTCCCTCTACACTTCAGACTGTGTGGCCACCCACGGCTCCAACAACATTGTGAAGTTTGCTGACGACACAGTGGTGTTGGGTGCCATCTCCAACAACGATGAGGCGGCCTACATGGACGAAGTGAAGAATCTGGCATCATGGTGCCAGGACAACCACCTCCAGCTGAAAGTCGGCAAGACCAAGGAGCTGGTGGTGGACTTCAGAAGGAGTCAGCACAGAGACTACAAGCCCATTATCATTAATGGAGCTCCAGTGGAGGGTGCAGTCCTTTAAGTATCTTGGCGTCCACATCTCCTCAGACCTGACATTATCACTTACGACAACTGAGGAAGTTCAGGGTCTCTCCAAAGATCCTCAGGATCTTCTATACAGGCGCTGTGGAGAGCATCCTCACACAGAACATGACATCGTGGTTTGGGAACAGCTGTGTGAAGGACCAAAAAGCTCTCCAGAGAGTGATCCGTACAGCAGAACGCTGCTGCAGGATTGCTCTCCCCCCGCTTCAGGACACCTACACCAGGAGATGCCGGACTAGAGCAACGCAGATACTGAAGGACCCGTCCCATCCTGGCAACAAAGTGTTCCAACTTCTACAATCTGGTAGAAGGTTCCGCATCATCCGGGCAAGGACAGAGAGACACACACACACACACCCGCCCTCTCACATCATCTATAATTGACTGAGACTCTCCTCCAGACACTCAATTCCTTTAAGTTTAAATATGTTTATATTGTCCATTCTGTAAAATAGTCAGATGTCTATTCATATTAATGTACAGAATTCACCTGCTTGCTGCTACTACTGCACATTCACCCAATGTATATACTATATATATATATATATATATATAATGTTATTCCTCTGTGTTATACTTGTATAACTATGCATGTGACAAATAAAGAACCTTGAACCTTGAACCAATTTGCGCTACATATCCACTACCCATAATCCTCAACCACCATTTCTATGGAAATGAATACAATATGCATTGTGCTTCCCATTATTCATTTATTTATTCTAAAATGATACGTACTGTAATTCCCTCTAATTTTAGAAAGAAAATGTCAAGAGAATATTGTATATATATGTTATCAGCTACATGAAATGTATCCTTTCAGTGATCATTAACCCTTTAAGACCTACCATAGAACCAATTCCGCCAGAGCTTATAGTATATTTTTACATGCTGTGGAGCCATTTTTGGGAGCATTTCAAGTTGCTATACATCAATACAACCATTATAGCCCAAATTTTAATAATATGTCTGCATTAAGTGCATAGTAATTACATAAATTTCAAAAAAGTGCAATAAACTCCAAAAAAATTGAAAATCGTTTTTGTTTTTCTAGTTAGAGAAATTTAAGAGGCTTATCCCTCAAAACCGTAAATACAAAAAAGTTGCACAAACTAGTTTCCCACCACAGGAAATTTATTTTAAGTGTCTTCATAGTTTTATTTTTGAGATACACCAATTTTCATATACTGCAGGAAAAACGAAAATAAATATTACAGTGCAAATTTTCAAAATAACAGCATATGCATCAAAATAAACTATTTCCAGCAGTGCAATATGAGTCCTCAGCATCCCAGAAATGACACAGAAAGTCAGAAAGTCAAACATAACTTTTAAAAACACAAGTATAGGCTCATAAGGCCACGATGGTAAAAAACTACATTTCCGCAAATGACGTCACTTTGGACAGGTCATGGCGGACATGCGATAGTTCACGCTGAAGGACGTAGGAAGTGTTACAAACAGCTGATCGGATCGGCAAAGCGTTTTTCTGGAATATTATGTTTTTGTTGCTGCAAGTGCTTTTTATGCAGTTTTTGCAAAGCTATATGTGGAAGGAAACTGTGACCTAGGACAAGCTGATGGCATGAGATGTAAGTACAACTCCTCCGGTTTCATATGCAAAAAAGAATTATTGCGGTAGCTTACGTGGTTGCAGTGCTACCGGGATTTAAAAATAGTAAGGCAAAATGGAGCGTGTCCGCTCCGACCGGCTTAAAAGGGTTAAGCACATGTCTACATGACTTTTCACCTAGTAACTTGTGTGATGAACCTATCCAGCTAATAACCGCTTCCTGTTTTCAGAGAACATTTAGATGTAGAGAAGTGAAACCTCAACTCTTTTTAAAAGAACATACAGATGTAGAAAGGGAAAAACCCGCTGTTCTGAGTGACGTTGTTATCTTTGTAACACACACACACACACACACACACACACACACACACACACACAGAACAATCTTGTATAAATAAAGAACGCAGTTCCTTGTTTTGTTTTTGTTAAATTATATGACTAAAGCTGTTACCTGTAAATTTAAATCATGTATTTATTAAGTACTGTCGGGAATGCTGGAATGTTATGCTGCTATTGTTTGTTGCTATTTTTTATGATCAGTATTATCATTCCATTAATTATTAATATTGATGTTGCATTTAGATGTTTAAACATATTGGCACCCAATTAAGTTTTTATTACAGGTCCAGTAAGAACCACTTTAAACTGTTGAGTTGAATCTATAATTTTAAAGGCTTTTGAATGTTTTTATATTCTTACACTGAAGTCTTCAGTGGGTGAGAAACTGAGCTGCAGGGACAGGAAATACACTCTGTGCCAAAATGAGACAGGAAGTTACATGTTTTTGAAGTTGCATGCTTTGCAGGAAGTGAAACTGAAAGCAGAGTCTGAGTGCAAGCCAAGAGCAGGTTATATAGTAGAGGCTCTTGATTAAAACATTTGTTCAACATATTACCTATATAGTTCCAATTGGGGTATTATATTATATTATATTCTGGTGAAAGGTCAGAAGTGCAAAGGGTGAGATGAGAGAGCATTTAAGGACGAGACACACATACACACACACATAGTTTCAGTTGTGTACGTGCTGGCCTTCTGTCTAGTGGAAAGGTTACAAGGTCTAGCTGGGGAGCTGAGAGGTGAAACAAAGGGCAGCAGAAGCTGACACACACACACACACATCTGTAGACTCATTTAAATAGGTAAGAGTTAATCATGTTTTGCTTGCGACTGCAAAATTGTGCCTGCATAAGTGACAGTTTGTGCAGAACGTGGACCTGATGTTCCAGAAGATAAGCCTGGGCAGGATGGTGACAGGAAACACCTGGGTTCGAGCCGAAGACAATGTTCTTTTTTAAACTATGTTAAAAGTTGTCAACAGAACAGTTGTGGTTTTGGATTGACGTATGCTGTATTGTGTCTGAGAGGAGGGGGCTGTACTATCTTTTTCCCCTATAAAGTCTTTGTTCTGACTATTGTAAGATAGTTCAACACTAAATATGGATAGTGTTTGGACTCCACATGTGTGCATTAAAATGCCGTCTAATTGCACCCGGCCGGATCAGTGGTCGTTATTTTTGGTCTTCCTCCTCAATATTCTGAACCCCTAACAGTACTCTGTGTCGGTATCGGCGAGTACTGAAATGCAAGTACTCGTACTTGTTTCCAAAAAAGTGGCATCAGTGCATCCCTAGTTTCCAGCTTTGCTTCCTCCCCGTCTTGTTATATTTGATCTTTCCCAGCTGTGTTCCCCATGTGTTTCTACTTCCCTCGTTACCATTTAAGCTCTGTGTTTTTCTCTGCCTGTTGTTTTGTCCCTCGTAGCTGTGTGTTTTTTCCTGTGCTCTGTGTTCCCTTGTAACTTCCAGTTTTAAGTTTTCCAGTTTAGGTTTTGTTTGGTATTGTTCCAGTTTTGTTTAAGGTTTTCATTGGCTCTCTGGTAGATCCAGAGATCCAGAGATATTAGCTATAGTAGGATAATGGCTCAAATGTGCAGCTGCAACATGATTTCCGTATATTTATATTTAATGATTTAAACTAATTTCATTTGCACTCTTAAGATTCGTTTATCTTTTACTTTTTAAATTCACATTGATACATTCAGACCCAGAGCCTTTTAAAACACACTCTGAACATCATCAGAGAGCTCTGTTAGGATTAAATTCAGAATTTTCTAGGTTGTGGTGAAAGAGACTCCCATTACTACTGGGATTACAATAAATTTGGATGCTTCCTTTGCTACCAAAAATCTAGCTGTGCGTCCAGTTGGGTCATCACCTTCAAGAGGAGCTTTTAGTTATTGCAGCCAGTGGTGAAATGATGACAGCACGTAGGTCAGTGTATGGCACACCTGTTCTAGCAGAAAGTCCCTTCAGAGACGGGACATTGACACCAAACGCATGAACAAATCCATCAAGCATGTATATATGATATATAATAAAGATGTGAGTTGTTTTTGAGCCCCTGTATTAAAAGTAGATCCAGTTTAAAGTCAGCTTGAGTTTGATGTCTTTATGTCAAAGCTGCTCATGATGTTGAGCTGCTGATGGAATAAAAACAGTGAAAAATCTGCCTCAATATAAAAGCATGTAGTCCAGACTTAAATGTAGCCTATTGTTAGCTGAGGTCCACACACAGTGTTTGACAGTGTAAACTGTGTGAAAGGGCTGCTGGTGGAGCTCACTAGGATGAGCAGGTGACCATGTGCCACGAGGTGGAGAGCAGCTGGCCTGGCTTTGATTCTGACCACGCCCCCTTTCTCTCTCCCTCTGCTTTGCTGTCACTTATCTTCACTGCTCTGTCCAATAAAGCTGAAAAAGGCCCCAAATCAAAGAAATCTGCCTGCAGCCTCTGAAATGTCTTCTGTTTCCTTCCAGAGGCCGACGGCTTTTTCACCGTCAGCCTATCAGACAGTCCAGTAGCATTTATGATGATGTCATGATGTTGAAGAGACTGCTATGGTGGCCTCCCATGACCCCCAGCCTCATCTACACTGAGATGCAGACATTTGAAAAGCAGACAACTGAATAATAGTCCAACACAACAGTCTGTGTACAGACACACACTGACCTTTCATAGAGTCAAAGGAGTCAATCAAACACAGCTAGTTGAATCATTTCTTGTGTGAGTCTAAAGTGAATCTAGTATTTGAAAGTCCACTTCCTGTATTTGTTGTTGAAGACTTCTTCAGCTTCTTCTCAAGGACATCAGCTGCTTGTTTGGCAGCAGAGGCAGTTAAGAAGCTTCCTGAAAAACACTGAACAGTGAGTTCACTGTGGCATATGACAAATTCAGCTTTCTATGTGCAAATGTGTCTGTGTCAACCTTTCAAATGCTGTTGAATCCAAAACATCAGCAGCTCCTTGGCTGCTCACTTCATGCACTTCTGTCTTTGTGACAGTCCAATGACATCACAGCTGTTTCCACCCCCAGTGTCTCAGGACTGGACACCTTTAAACATGTGGAGGATCAAACAGCCGTCCAGCTAAACATACATGAAACTATCAAAGCTGACAATCATTCCAATAACATCTAATGCTACATATATATAGACACAGGACTACAAGGAAATGGCTCTCAGCATCTGGCTGTGGGAACAAATGAGTCCCTGTTTGTCTTCAAATTGTGTGCATGTTTTAGACGTGTGTCACATGTAGAAACACAAAAATCCCACAATGACACAAAGATGTGTTTGACACAACTGTGCAGCTGTAAGTTGTTTCTAATGATTCATTGAAGCTCTTCTAACATTCTGGAGACAATCAGTCCATGAATCTGTTCAACACCACAACAATTTGACTTCAATGTGAACGTTTGCCATTAAATAACCTTCTTCATCCAGCTGACAGCATCCTTCATTCTATGATATGAACAGTTCCTCCTGTTGATGACAAACCTCTGACATGATCTGCTTGAGGAGCTTTTTCATGTGAAGCTCTCTGAGCTCAGGGCTAAGTTGCTGTGTTTCATCTTTAAGAGCTGCTGCCTCCTCGCCGGACTTGTTCTTCTCTTCTTCTCCTAATGACACCATTTCTGCTTCAGATCTTTCACTGGGCCTAAGACAGATGAAGAGTAGATCTACTGCTGTTCACTGTTTGTGTCAATATGGAGAAATATGAAAGACAAACACAGCACATACAGAGAAATGTAGACAGAATGTGCAGCCAGTGCAGTAAATGGTCTAAATATCAGCTCTTTAGAAAATGATCCTGATGAACATGAAACTAACATCCAATGAGAAACACAGCTTCCTTGTTTCATGTCCAATAACAATAAATGAAGAGCTAATAAAGAGCTATTCTATTGTAAAATGCTGAGATGATTATTAGACAGAACCCAGCGGCTCACCAAAAGCCTGCATTGAAAATCTATATGAAAGTAATCTATGCTCATATATGGCAAAATCCTTTAACTGTCATTGTGTTTTTCATCTGTGCTCTTGTTGGTTGGACAAGTTTGTAAATGACAAAGAGCTCAGTGGACTTTGCATCCATCAAATCCTGTTAGATGTTTGTTTTTCCTTCACAGCTTTGTGATGAAGGCTAAAGAACAGAGATATGAACTATTGCCAATATGAATCCTGATGCATGACGTGGGCACAGACCCACCAAAGCAACACTCAGCTCACCTCATTCCAGGCGCTTGTCTGCTGGAGACCATGAGCCTTGTTAGTCACACATTAGCACCGTGGTAGGAAACAGCCTCCATCATTTCATTAGATCTGAATTTGGACTGTTTCCCTCTGGATGAGAATCAAGTCTGTCAAATCTATTGATCCAACACAAACTATCAAACACATTGGCTCACAGTCAGATTGGCTTTGTATGGATGGTGTAACAGGGGCTGGGAAAGGATGCTGAAAGCTGAATATAATACAGAACAATAACAGGACATATAATCATGTAGCAAACATGATCTTCAACAGGCACACTTCTATTATTCATGATCACAAACACAAAGAACTTGTGCAGCCCTGATATCAGCCTTAATATATGAGTGTGTTTGCCCAAAGATTGAAACAGCATCAACATGACAGCTGTAAGAAATCTTCTCTCAGCCTTGTTTGGCAGAAGATCCCTGCAACAAAGATTGTAGCTGAAAGATGACGTGTGTAAAGTTTGTCTTTGGGAGGGTTGAGGCTGTTTTTAGACCTTTGATAGTTTCAATCCAGTTCTGAAAGACAGAAATAAAAACAACATCATTAAGATCAGATCATGGAGCTGTTTCCTGCCTTGTTTCTAGCTTCACATTACAAGACTTTACTACAATAAAGATGCTAACATGTATCTGTAGGAACAACATCATTGAATCTATAACAACTGGAGCCAAACCAGTGGCTCTGCTGGGATCACTGGTGAGCCAACACTTCCTTGTTGATGCAGATTTCAGGGCTTCCTGTTGCTCCTCCGTTATAACTGTTCTCTCTTCTCAACACATGATGACACAAAGGAATCAGCAGTGACGAAGATGATGCTGAAGAGAAGCACACATTTCACACATATAACAGACCAGTCCAGTTACACACACCTCTGCTTGACATTAGGCCTCAAACAAAGACACAAAACACTAACTTGACTCTAAATAGAAGAAACTGGCAGCTTTTTCTGTTCTGTGCTTATTTATATTTGACACACATGCTTCTCTTTGTGCAAACACACATTGCACTATAAGGGTAACCTAGCACACAATGATTGGACAGCACAGTGATGATGCTGGGAGATCCTATACGAAGCAACACGGAAACACTGAGAACTTTAAACATTGATTATATTGAGATAAGCAGCCGACCCAGTCTAGATAAAGGCGAGCAGCTGGGACCGCTGCTGCACCAAAAACAGGTTTCAGTGTTTCCGTGTGTGTGTGTGATGTCTTTACTTATACTGGTCAATAGACTTTAGTCAACACATGATTGAAAGGTGTTACACATGAAATAAAAACAGTGTTTCATCTTTATTCCTCTGAAGCAGCTGCATTATAACCAATCTGCTCCTTTGTGGCCTTTAAAACAGCCTTAAATAACTGTTGTTATATTTGTTGCAGTTTCTGCTCCTCTTAGACAGACGACTCTTGAAAAGACATTTTTGAATTTCAATGTGACTTTAACTGGATAAATATGGGATATATAAACGTCCCTCTGCAACAAACTGATTCCAGCTTCTACCTCATGATAGGAATGTTTTTGTGGCTCAAGATGACCTGATATCTTTCATGATGGATACATTTGACACATGTTTCACATATTATAGACCAACAAGTTATTCATAGCAGTTTAAATACGGGGAGTCACTTTTGGGCCCAGCAGATAAAACAGAGCCAATATTTCCTTCTTTATTTAAGTGACGTGTATCACAGATGTGACCTAGTAAAGTGTAACTGAACATTAGTAACGTTATTAACACTCTCAGCTGGTCCTTGTTCCAGACCTGAAGATCCTCTTCTTTCATTCAGCAGCAGCTTCAGGTCTCTGATGGTCCAGGGCTTGTTGTTGGGAAACAGCCCTGCTGGGATGATGGTGTCCTCACAGAAACAGTCAGTGATGCTGTTGATCTCCATCACAGAGCACGTCCCAGTCTGCAGTCTCAGTCCTGCAGGGCCTCGCTGGCTTCCTGACTCCACCCAGTCAACAACAGGAAGTGTTTGCAGGAACAAACTGAGGCTGTGGTCAAACAGGAGTTTTTATCTCCTGGCTCTGACTCTCACTGCGGCCCCGCTGCTGTGTCAACATGTGTTTGTGCTAAACAATGATTGAAAGTGTTATAAATGACTTGTTGGCCTCTGATCTGTCACAAACAGCTGAAACGTGTCTCTCATGAGTCACATGAAGGTTTCTGACAGAAAGGACAAAAAGTAGCTGCAGTCAGTTTGTGTCATTTTTATATTTATTCATCTGGGAGAAAAATCTGAGGGACATTAAAATGTGTTTTTCAACAGAGACAAGAACATAAATATAACAGAACAGGTAAATGAACATATTTCAAGTAAACAGCTGGACTGATCAGGTCCAAACACAGAGTGATCAACAAACAGCTGTCATATCTTTATATATAAGCTCTTTATAAATCCTGTTCACTGCAGTCTGTTTACTAATAATGTCAAACTGTTAGAAACACAGAAACATCAGAATCGTCTTTGTTCACATAAACCTGTCTGGGATTCTTTGTTGTTCTTTGGATGCAGAGTTACATTATAAATATAAAGAGTTATTTCAGAGTCTCATCAGTTTTCCTGCATGTCTTTATTGAACACATCAGCAGGGCTGAAGCTCTCATGTTAAACACACACTGATCTATGGACACGTTCATGTGTTTCTAACAGCATCATAACCAGGCTGTTATCAGCTGCACTAACATGATGTCACACACACTGAATGTAACAGTGACAGTTTACATCATCACACAATCAGCTGTGATTGTTTCACTGTCATCAAATTAGTCAACAGGAAGTAGAATCAATAGAAACCAATCATTTACTGACAGCATGTCTGATGGAAATAAGTGCAGATTATGTATGAAGTATAACTGCACACAGTAACTGTGTTACAATAAGGACTTAACAGCGCCCTCTGCTGGAGTGTTTCAGGTACTGCGTTAACTAGAATACACCACCTCCTCCTCCTCCTCACACCACCTGCTACAGCTCTACTCTTCTATGACTACAGTCATCCACAGCACTGATGTGAGGTCACATGGTTCATATGTAAGGAGCACCGAGACGTCCTAGCAGCTGACCTCAGGTCAGTTTAATGACTGTGAGCAGCAGCTGTGTTCTTGTGACTGTGACAGGGAGACACTCTCAGACACAGCGCTCATGTCAGCTTGTTCTCATGCAGGAGGATCAGGAGCTCCATGTTTGTCTTTCTGTTTGAATCATGATGTGTTTGTGCCATCAGAGTCTGTCATGAGTACTCAGGGTTTCACAGCAGCTCTTCTGGATGCTGACGAGGACGCCAACCTCATGTTTCACCTCTCTGAGCTTCTGATGTCTGTGAACACTCGTGTTTCTTCTCTGGGCTCATCTGGACAAAAGCACCTTTCTGTGTTTGGCTCCAGCCTCATTCTGACTGACAGGAAGTGTGTTATCCATGAGCTGCACTTCTTTGATTCCTGCTGTGTTTCCTGTCTGTGGACAAACACGAGTGTTTCAGCTGAGGACTTGGTTCCTTCCACCTGTCCATACAGGACATCACGCTGTCTTTTCTCTTTAAATGCAGCTCCAGGTCCTTCCACGTGCTGCTCTGTATTTGTGCAGTTTGTAGTGTGTCCTGGGAAACGTAGCACACATGGTGTTCTTCTGGTGTTTCCTCCTTTCACTGAGTGTGAAACACTGACACTGTGCTGTTGTTCACAGAGCTGATTCTAGCTGCAGCTGGACTCTGTCATCTAACTGAATGTGTTGGTGCTGATCACGGGGCTCTGAGGGGGGAGCAGCAGGAGGACTCTGGATACTGACGTCATTGTATCTGTGGAAGCTCACACAGCGTGTCTCTGTCATTCAATATTGTGCTATGTATTGTATCTATGTTTCCTTTCTGTGTGCTCACTACCTAATTTATAGCCAAAGTATTCACTCACTGTCTCTTTACTGTTTCGCTAGCTTAGCTTAGCTCGTAGCCGACTCATCAGCACCATGGCTACTTCACCTGTCCCTGTTGCACTTTCCTTTTTTTTTTCTTTTTTTTTTTTTTTTTTTATCTGTCCCATTTGGTTCTTTACCCGTCAGAATTGTTGTCTGAAGACCAACAAGGATACCAAATGGATTTATTTTGCCAAATGGATCATCATGGCATTGCCGCATTGGTCCATTTGATCAACTTTTGTTGTTATTATTTATTTTATTTTCAGTTGTTACAGATGAGACAGACATGATTGGGGGATAGGAAAGGGAGAAAGAAAGAGAGGAAGGAAAAGATAAAACAGAAGGGAAAAGGGACAGTGGCACTTACAAAGACAAAAAAAAAAAATAATAATAATAATCTCCTGGATCACCTGTTGAGAGAAAAAAGAATAGAAAACAAGCAACAAAAAAAAAACAAAGCAACATACTAAACACAACACCATCACATTAATCTAGCTAAGTGTAAACAGCAATAAATACTAAATATTGAATGTTGTTGTGCAGAAAAGACAGCGCACAATGTGCTTTGAAGTAGCAGCTAAGAAAGGTGTAGTTTATGTCTACGAGCAGTGAACACCCGTGTGCACACCTGTGTGGATCAGCGCGCTTGTATACAGAAGGTTTCCCCATGTAACGGTGTGCTAGAGGGTGTGGAGGGCCATAGCCCCGTCCCCCAGGGCATGAAGCAGACATGGAGGAGATCCAGGCTCCAGACATCCAGGGACCCCAGAGTGCGAGAGCCCAAGGAGTACCACCGGAGGGGCATCCGTGCCACCCTCCTGGGAAGGGCTGAGGAGATCCCCAGACGAGGGGTCACCCAGTAGCCACGGAGCAGAAGCCAGAGGGGGCTGCACTGGCGCGCCCGCCGGCTCTGCCGGCAGCCAGCTGTGCCAGAGTGAACCGAGTTGCAGGCCCCGAGGCCGGAGGTTCGAGGGCCCCCTTTGCCCCGGAAGAGGCCTGACCGAGTGGCAGGCACCAGGCCCCGCCAAGTAGCCACCGGGAGTGAGCTGGTGCATACCTGAGCGCCCAGCCCCGGACACCAAGAACCACCAATTCACCAACCGCTGAGGGCATCAGTTACCGGCAGGGAGTGTGGTGAGGGGAGATAGGCCTCCACACTTTGGAGGGCCTGGGTGTTCCCAGGGAGGTGGAGTCTAAGACCCGACCTGACATATAAACACAGACAAACAGGCACACACAGACACAAACATGCATTCCCACCCTCATGCACACATATACCAACACTCAGCACTCATCTAACGTAGGAATAGACATATATGCACAGGTACACACAATCGCACTCCCCAAACATACTCTATACCCCGGGTCCAGGTATCCTCGCCCCCAGAGGGGGAAACGGCACCCAGACCCAAGAGATGTTGCACTTTCCTGCTCATTGTGTCAGATGTTTAGTTACTCCTCGGCCTCCTTTAGCAGTAATGATACCTGTAACAAATGTAGCATATTTGCAGCTCTGGAGGCCAGGATTACTGAATTGGAGACTCGGCTTCGCACCCTTCATTCACCCGTAGCTAGCCAGGCCCCTGCAGCTGGTGCAGCCGAAGATAGCGTAGGCCCCGCTAGCTGTTCCCCGGCAGACCCCAAGCAGCTGGGGAACGAGGGTGGTTGGGTGACGGTGAGGAGGAAGCATAGTCTTAAACAGAAGCCCCAAGTACACCACCAACCTGTTCATGTGTCTAACCGTTTTTCCCCACTCGGCGACACACCCGCCGGGGGTCAAACTCTGGTAATTGGTGATTCTGTTCTCAGACATGTGAAGCTAGAGACACAGGCAACCATAGTCAATTGTCTTCCAGGGGCCAGAGCAGGCGACATTGAAGGAAATTTAAAACTGCTGGCTAAGGGTAAATGTAAATACAGTAAGATTATAATTCACATCGGCAGTAATGATACCCAGGTTACGCCAATCGGAGGTCACTAAAATCAATATTGAATCGGTGTGTAACTTTGCCAAAACAATGTGGGACTCTGTAGTTTTCTCTGGTCCCCTCCCCAATCAGACCAGGAGTGACATGTTCAGCCGCATGTTCTCCTTAAATTGCTGGCTGTCTGAGTGGTGTCCCAGAAACGATGTGGGCTTCATAGATAATTGGCAAACCTTCTGGAGGAAACCTGGTCTTGTTAGGAGAGACGGCATCCATCCCACTTTGGATGGAACAGCTCTCATTTCTAGAAATATGGACAAATCTATTAAACCCCCCAAAATATGACTATCCAGAGTTGGGACCAGGAAGCAGAGTTGCAGTCTTACACGCCTCTCTGCAGCTTCTCTCCTGCTATCCCCCCAAAAACCCATCTCCATAGAGACTGTGTCAGCTCCCAAACAGACAAAAAACAAACTAAAAACCAGCAATAAACAATTTAAACATAAAAAATCACAAAGAAAGAACAATACAGTATCCACATCTGAACCAAAGAGTAAAACAGTGAAATGTGGATTATTAAATATTAGGTCTCTCTCCTCCAAGTCTCTGTTAGTACATGACTTAATAATTGATCAACAAATCGATTTACTCTGCCTTACAGAAACCTGGTTGCAGCAGGATGATTATGTTAGTTTAAATGAATCAACACCCCCGAGTCATTCTAACTACCAGAAACCTCGAAGCAGAGGCCGAGGGGGCGGTGTGGCAGCAATTTTTCACACCAGTCTATTAATTAACGAAAGACCAAGACAGACTTTTAATTCATTTGAAAGCCTGATGCTTAGCCTTGTCCAACCCAGCTGTAAAACTCAGAAACCAGTCTTACTTGTTATCATCTATCGTCCACCTGGGCCTTACACAGAGTTTCTCTCTGATTTCTCAGACTTTTTATCTGATTTAGTGCTCAGCTCAGATAAAATAATTATTGTGGGTGATTTTAACATCCATGTAGATGCTAAAAATGACAGCCTCAACATGGCATTTAATCTGTTATTAGACTCAATTGGCTTCTCTCAAAATGTAAAAGAACCCACCCACCACTTTAATCACACTCTAGATCTTGTTTTAACATGTGGCATAGAAACTGAACATTTAACAGTGTTTCCTGAAAACCCTCTGCTGTCTGATCATTTCCTGATAACATTTACATTTACAATGATTGATTACACAGCAATGGAGAGTAGACTTTATCAAAGTAGATGTCTTTCTTAAAGTGCTGTAACTAAGTTTAAGAATATAATCCACCCACTGTTA
The DNA here is from genome assembly GCF_001858045.2 of Oreochromis niloticus. Classification (NCBI taxonomy): domain Eukaryota; kingdom Metazoa; phylum Chordata; class Actinopteri; order Cichliformes; family Cichlidae; genus Oreochromis; species Oreochromis niloticus. The sequence goes on from NW_020328528.1 coordinate 125,136, forward strand.
TCATCTTCAATGCCCTGTACCAACATAGAGCAGAGCAGCTATCTGAACGCTACCCCAACAGAGGTCGATTATCTTGTTAATAATTTTACCTCCTCACTACGTACGACTCTGGATACTGTAGCTCCAGTGAAAACTAAGGTCTCAAATCAGAAGTACCTGACTCCGTGGTATAATTCTCAAACACGTAGCCTAAAGCAGATAACTCGTAAGCTGGAGAGGAAATGGCATGTCACAAATTTAGAGGATCATCATTTAGCCTGGAGAAATAGTTTGCTACTTTTTAAGAAAGCCCTCCGCAAAGCCAGAACATCTTACTATTCATCACTGATTGAAGAAAATAAGAACAACCCCAGGTTTCTCTTCAGCACTGTAGCCAGGCTGACAAAAAGTCAGAGCTCTACTGAGCCAACCATCACTTTAACGTTAACTAGTAATGACTTCATGAACTTCTTCAGAAATAAAATTTTTATCATTAGAGAAAAAATTACCAATAATCATCCCACAGATGTAATATTATCTACAGCTACTTTTAGTACCATCGATGTTAAGTTAGACTCTTTTTCTCCAATTGATCTTTCTGAGTTAACTTCAATAATTAATTCCTCCAAACCATCAACGTGCCTTTTAGACCCCATTCCTACAAAACTGCTCAAAGAAGTCCTGCCATTAATTAATTCTTCAATCTTAAATATGATCAACCTATCTCTAATAATCGGCTATGTACCACAGGCCTTCAAGGTGGCTGTAGTTAAACCTTTACTCAAAAAGCATCTCTAGACCCAGCTGTCTTAGCTAATTACAGGCCAATCTCCAACCTTCCTTTCATATCAAAAATCCTTGAAAGAGTAGTTGTCAAACAGCTAACAGATCATCTGCAGAGGAATGGCTTATTTGAAGAGTTTCAGTCAGGTTTCAGAGCTCATCACAGCACAGAAACAGCTTTAGTGAAGGTTACAAATGATCTTCTTATGGCCTCTGACAGTGGACTCATCGCTGTGATTGTCCTGCTAGTTCAAACTAGCTCTTAAATAACTTTGCGTTACACTAGACCTTAGTGCAGCGTTCGATACTGTTGATCATAATATCCTATTAGAGCGACTGGAACATGCTGTAGGTATTACAGGTACTGCACTGCAGTGGTTTGTATCATATCTATCTAATAGACTCCAATTTGTTCAAGTAAATGAAGAGTCCTCTTCACACACTAAGGTCTATTATGGTGTTCCTCAGGGTTCAGTGCTAGGACCAATTCTATTTACATTATACATGCTTCCCCTAGGCAGCATCATTAGAAGACATAGCATAAATTTTCACTGCTATGCAGATGACACCCAGCTCTATCTATCCATGAAACCAGGTAACACACACCAATTAGTTAAACTGCAGGAATGTCTTAAAGACATAAAGACCTGGATGGCCGCTAACTTTCTGCTTCTTAATTCAGATCAAACTGAGGTTATTGTACTCGGCCCTGAAAATCTTAGAAATATGGTGTCTAACCAGATTCTTACTCTGGATGGCATTACCTTGGCCTCCAGTAATGCTGTGAGGAACCTTGGAGTCATTTTTGACCAGGACATGTCCTTCAAGGCACATATTAAACAAATATGTAAGACTGCTTTCTTCCATTTGCGCAACATCTCTAAAATTAGAAATATCCTGTCTCAGAGTGACGCTGAAAAACTAGTTCATGCCTTCATTACTTCCAGGCTGGACTACTGTAATTCTTTATTATCAGGATGTCCTAAAAACTCGCTGGAAAGTCTTCAGCTAATCCAAAATGCTGCAGCAAGAGTCCTGACAGGGACTAGGAACAGAGAGCATATTTCTCCTGTTTTGGCTTCCCTTCATTGGCTTCCTGTTAAATCCAGAATTGAATTCAAAATCCTGCTCCTCACTTACAAGGTCTTAAATAATCAGGCCCCATCTTATCTTAATGACCTTGTAGTACCATATCACCCTATTAGAGCACTTCGCTCTCGCTCTGCAGGCCTACTTGTTGTCCCTAGGGTATTTAAAAGTAGAATGGGAGGGAGAGCCTTCAGTTTTCAGGCCCCTCTTCTGTGGAACCAGCATCCAGTTTGGATTCGGGAGACAGACACTATCTCTACTTTCAAGATTAGGCTTAAAACTTTCCTTTTTGCTAAAGCATATAGTTAGGACTGGACCAGGTGACCCTGAATCCTCCCTTAGTTATGCTGCAATAGACGTAGGCTGCCGGGGATTCCCATGATGCATTGAGTTTTTCCTTTCCAGTCACCTTCTCACTCACTATGTGTTAATAGACCTCTCTGCATCGAATCATATCTGTTATTAATCTCTGTCTCTCTTCCACAGCAGTCTTTCATCCTGTTTTCCTTCTTTCACCCCAACCGGTCGCAGCAGATGTCCGCCCCTCCCTGAGCCTGGTTCTGCCGGAGGTTTCTTCCTGTTAAAAGGGAGTTTTTCCTTCCCACTGTCGCCAAAGTGCTTGCTCATAGGGGGTCATATGATATGATTGTTGGGTTTTTCTCTGTATTTATTATTGTGCTATCTACTGTACAATATAAAGCGCCTTGAGGAGACTTTTGTTGTGATTTGGCGCTATATAAATAAAATTGAATTGAATTGAATTGAAAATTGAATCTATGCAAAGATGAATAGACTGTGTGTTCACTGGTCTCTGTGCTGCTGACTGCTTTGCTGCAGCTCTGATGTCATCATCACTCCCTCCACCCTCAGCAGTCCCAGCATGCTGCTGTGGTGCACCCCACCCTCACTCTACACCTGAGCCATAGACCACACCCTCCACCTCAATATACACCACAGTTTTCTCTGCTATGGAAATGAGATCAGGAGGAAATCATCATTATTATTATTTAATAAATGCTCACATTAATGTGGGCTTATTTGTTTCATATTAGAAACATTAGTTGAGTGTTTTTAGTATAAAATGGTGAAAGTCCCTTTTTTTGCTCCTCCCCTCACCTGTGGATGGACGGTGCTGTTACCGTGGTGACAGCTTGGATGTGTTTCAGTCCTGCCTGGTTATCACTGCAGGAATCTTTACTTTCACATTTATTACAGGTAATAACTCTGATTTTTCTGTGTATTATGAACTAAATGTATCCTGATACACACAGAGATGGATGAGCAGAGGTCACATGATGAAAGAAAAAACATGGAGTCTTTGATTTATTTAGATATTTATTGATGAATGCAAACAAACCCTGACACTGAACCATCGTCCAGCTTTCACAGAACAAACCTGATCACATGACCTGCTGACCCAAACAGTGAAAAGCTCCATGGCAACAACAACAAACAGCCTCACATATGTTAACAGCTTCTGTGGCTGAAACATTTTCACATGATGAGCTCCCAACAATGAGTGAAACAATAAGAGCATGTGGAGAGTTTGGAAACATCCCATTAAGAAAGAGAAATCAAACATTTGGATTCATTTTAATGAGCTCAGACTTGTTGAAAATGCAGAGGAGCTGGTTGTGAACTGAGCTACAGAGAAACACAACATACTGATATTCACTGTGAAGCTTTGAGTGGAAAAAGACAGAAAACAACATGTGGATCCTGGAATAATGGGAGCTTCCATCTTTAAAGTACTGAAGAGGAAGAAGTTTACAAGGAATCATTTAGAAGAGTTTCTAACATCAACTGATTGAATCCATGAATGTGAAAACGTGTTTGTGAGTGAAAGAGACAGACATGTACAGACTGAACTATCTGTTCAACAGTCAGAGTGTTTCTCTAACAGGAGACACTCTTTACACTCAGCACAGGGACACTGAGGAACCAGGAGACAAGAACATAAACCCAGGATAAAGAGTTTGAGTGAATGTGGTGTTGAAGGTGTGGAGGTGGATCAGAGTGTCAGAGGAGACTCTGTAGAAGGACAGAGTGCCAGCAGGACAGTCCACATACACTGCTGCTCTGTTAGAGACAGAGGAGGAGGAGGAGGAGGAGATGGATCTTCGTCTCTTATTGTGAGTGACATAACGAGGACCATCATTAGAGCACCACAGACTCCAGGACCGATCATTCCATCCAAACTCACAGTCACTGTCTCCTTTCCTTCTGATGCTTCTGTAACTCACTGATATATAAACGTTTCCTCTCCACTCGACCTCCCAGTAACAGCGACCAGTCAGACCATCTCTACACAGCAGCTGATGAACATCAAATCTGTCTGGATGATCAGGATATGACTGAACCTCCTCCACACGTGTCACCTTCCTGTTGTTGTCAGACAGTTGGAGCTTTGTGTGCACTGTGTTTGTGTCAATTGTGAGTTGACAGGAATCTGATGGAGAGAACAAACACAATCCAGCTGCAATTATTGATCCATCATCTGTTCATTGATTGACACTTTGATGATGACTCCTGACATGATGAAGATGGTTGAATGTGTGCTGCTTTGTTTTCATGAATCCCATTAAAAACACACTTACACTTCCTCAGACCTGGTCTCAACCATCGGACTCCAGCAGGCTCCACCCTGAAAGGAGGAGGGGTCAGAGCAGCACAGTCAGCATGCACACATGGACATTACATGGCTCTCATACACACACACTGTTACACACTGAGGATGGCTCAAAGCATAGCTCCACTGTTTTAGACATTTTAAAAAAGACCTCTATTTATTCATAAGCACGTTTAAAAACAACACGGGTTGAGACAAAGTGCTGTACATAGAGATAAAATAATAAACATACACAGTAATTACTATAAAAGACTTGGATTTGGAGCATGAGCTTATCAGAGTTTCCAGTATTTAAGCTTCCATTTCCAAATGTTAGCTGCTCCTGTCTGCCTCTTTGTCACACACACAGACTGAAATGATTCACAGCCTTGTTTCATCCTTCTGTCAGTGTCACTGACTGTCACTGCGACTGTGGACATACAGCATGGGAAACATACACATGGCTGACACTTTATTAGGTGCACAGTGGCCACTATCTCAGGTACACCTGTGACCTAATAAAGTGTATCTAAAGTTACAAAATGTTGTCTCTGTCCAAATATTTATGGACCTAACTGTAGGTATACTTTTAATGAAACTCTCAACATGACTAATCAGTTATCATTAATGTTGCTGCAAACAGACTCCTTGAAGACCCCCTACATAAATATCCATGTACTATCCAGCTAGACTAGTTTGTCCCTGAAAATATTCCTGCATGTGTGATTGTTCATATCTCATCTGCAGGAAACAAACAGAAAGTCACAGGAAGGACACAGGAAATGTTTCCAGCTCTTTCTCCTCTATCAGACATTCTCTCCATACCTAAGAGTGTCCAGTCTCCAGCCTGGATCCTTCAGTCCAGCCGACAGCAGCTTCATTCCTGAGTCACCTGGATGATTGTAGCTCAGGTCCAGCTCTCTCAGATGGGAGGGGTTGGAGCTCAGAGCTGAGACTAGAGAAGTACAGCCTTCCTCTGTGATCAGACAGCCTGACAGACTGCAGACACACAAAACAACAATCCATCTGTCAACAATGGTCGTGTCCAAATACATGGGCTGCATCCTCCTGAGGACAAGGCCTTGCAGTCCACATGGGACATCATCCTCCCTATCTAGAATAGGGAGGATGATGTAGGTTTAAGTTTATTAGATATATAGACATATATACCAACAAGGCAGTGTACATCAAAGCAGTTGTTTTCATGCAAAGGCTTTATGGTTTTTCCTATAGCAATTGACAGATCACGTGACTTTCACGCATTGGATGCCGGGAACTCGTGGCAAAACAATCCAAGTACCGCATCAAATGCAAGCATTTGCAGCACCGCAAAATGTTCATTCTCCGGTTCCAATACCTTCTTGGTTTTTCTTTGCCGCACAAAAAAGGAATGTACAAAACTAAGGAGAACAATGCCGGTCCGTACAAAGACAGACTCGACGAAAAGGCAAAGTAAAGATACGAGGAAAAAAATCAAAGGAGTGAAAGGGTCAGACCCTTACAAGCACACAGAGTGGACAAAAGACGTTAGCGTGCTGCCCAACTGTCACCACGCTCATATTTATAATTATACAGTTCTTGGAGTGAGTGCATACACTCATGAAGTTTAGTAACTTCAGGTCACTGCAACAAGCCCGGGTACAGTTTACCGACGGATGGGTACAGGACCTTGAAATGCACCGTGTAGAAGGAAAGACCATCGTACGAACAAAGGTAAATTTACCAGTCTCACAAATCGTCATCATAAGTACACACTTGTTAACCGTTTATTAATATAACCTTTGAGCTCAACGGTAATTAATTAGTAGTAGAAATAATTTCTGGTATGCATTACAGAAATGTAGCAGTGACAATAATATTGTGTGCTGTAATCGCACTGGACAATTAGTGATACAAAACAACTGTTTTATCCTGTGAATAAAAGTATACGTTTTTGTCAATGTACCGTGGTAATAACAGAAGCGAAACGCAATATTGTGTCAGGACAATTCACTATTTATGCACAATAAATAAAGGAGCATAGCGCAACAATTTCTGTTCAGCGCCAGACTTGCTTGTAACCTATATCACCAATTATGTTATGACAAATGACGTATTAACTACTACAAAACACTGACCTTTGTGGAAATGCTTGGAGCAGACTAACATGTGAGCTGGAGTGTTCTGAGACGTTATATCTGGTATATCCAGGCCATCTGTCAGGCTCTTACTTTGGAAACATGGCTTAAAAAATTTCTCTTCAACTACGTAATCCGTCGGCTTCCTGTGGCTGTCATGCGACCTGCTATTGCAGTTAATAATACAACAGCTTCTTGCCATTGTTTGGGTTTCTTTTTATCGCTGTGTAACTGAGTTCAATTGAAAGCCTGCGTGCACTAGTACCTCTTGCCACAAGTTCCCAGAATCCTTTGGGGTTTTACCCCTGAATGACGTCACATTTTCAATCTCTATCCTGGTGGGCCGGTCTCTAGTCAAAATGCCCGGGCCGATTTTTTTGTCCCAGTCCAGCCCTGCTTCACGGTCTTCGTGGGCTGGGTCCTAAGAAGGCTGGGTAGGCTAGACGTAAATGGCTGTGAAATGGGACAGTCTAGCCTTCAGATTTGTGTCACCGCTGTCTCGGTGGAGTTTAATAACCTCAGCCATCTGCTCCTTGCTATCTAAAATATAACAGGACACTGCTTCAAATTCTCGACCATCGCAAACTGCTTAATCAGTTTTCTGTTTGACGTTTATTCAGCTGTGTGAAAACCAAGGAGGAACCCACCCGGGGGATTAATAAAGGTTTATTTTATCTAATCTTATCTAATAACTTTAATCTCAGCCAACCTGATTGACTCACGAACAAATAAAACACTGAAAAAACCCAAACAATAACCTTTTTAGGTTATCTAATTGACTTATGTATCATGTTTAACCTCAGTAGCGAAAGACCGCGGGGATCTGAAAACGATATGCGGGGAGTTTGCTGTTCTCGGCGGCTCTAGTGGCCCTCGATCAAGCTGGTGGGTAACAGACATCTCGGAAAACGTTGGAGAACTTTTGCAAGCCAGAAAGAGTAATAAGAGTAATATTAAAAACTTAGTAGCGGCCGCCATTTTTTATTTATTTATAAGTGACAATTCCCAACAGACAACAACAGTCATCTCAAGCTGTTTAAGAGTTTGCATGTTCTCCCCGTGTTTGCGTGGGTTCTCCCTGGGTACTCCAACTTCCTCCCACAGTCCAAAGACAAGCAGTTTGTGGGGATAGGTTAATTGAACAATCTAAATTGCACATAGGTGTGAATGCGGGAGTGAATGTGAGCACGAATGATTGTCTGTCCCTATGTGTTAGCCCTGCGACAGACTGGCGACCTGTCCAGGGTGTTCCCCCGTCTCTCGCCCTATGACAGCTGGGATAGGCTCCAGCACCCCCTGCTACCATCTAAAAAGATGAGCGAAAGCGAATGGATGGATGGATATTAAGGGCACAAAGCAGCCCTAAGTCTCTTCATTAATAAATGAAGTGTTTTTCTAAAATAAACAAATATGACCACACAACATAACAACTTCTAAAAGTAATTCAGAGTCTAATAATCCACTCAAATGTAAATAAACATTCACCTGACAGCTCTATAAAGGTTACCTGTTTATTCAATAATATAATTCACATTTTAAATGATCATCTGTGCAAAAGTTTGAATCCTGACCTGAGAGTTTCCACTGCACACCGTGAACTCTTAAGTCCAGCAGACAGAAGCTTCACTCCTGAATCCTGCAGTTCAGAGTTACTCAGGTCCAGCTCTCTCAGACTGGATGACTGGGAGCTGAGGACTGAGAACAGAGCTTCACAGCTTCTCTCTGAGAGGTTACAGCCACTCAGTCTGAAAAATAAAAGACAGACTATAAAACAAATACTCTTGTAGAGTTTGTTAACACATTTCACAATATTAAATCTAGTATTTCTATGATTAAAGGAATAATAATTCTAAAAACAAAACATAACTTGATCTGACCTCAGAGTATTCAGTTCACAGTTTAAACTTTGTAGTCCAGCAGACAGAAGCTTCACTCCTGAATCCCGCACGTTTCTGATACTCAGGTCCAGCTCTGTCAGACTTGAAGACTGGGAGCTGAGAACTGAGGACAGACTTTCACAATTTTCCTCTGAGAGGTCACAGATATTGAATCTAAAAGTAAAAACAGGAAAAAAAAAATATTGTTGTTAAAGAGTAATGAGGGTGTTATAACGAATCCTGTATATTACAGAATCCATATTGTCTTGTGCTGGGCAGGTTAGTAAAACTTCACTTTAACTCAGAAATGATTAAAAATGCTACAAAACAACAATAAATGAATAAAGTTTACCTTTACTGGTTTAATTGAATATTTTTTCAGTTGATAAAAAACAATAACAAACATAATTAAAACTAAACAGAACACAAATTGATCTGACCTCAGAATATTCAGTTTGGCGTGTGGACTCTCCACTGCAGCAGACAGAAGCTTTACTGTTTTGTCATTCAGGCTGTTGGTACTCAGGTCTAGCTCTCTCAGACTACAGGACTGGGAGCTGATGACTGACAACAAATCTTTACAGCCTTTCTCTGACAGGTTACATCTGTTCAGCCTGAGAAAAAACACACAAACAAAAGCCAAACAATATATGTGATCAAAAGACATTTGTTCACACGTTGAACTAATTGTTTTGTTAAACCCCTTATAGTCCCACGTGTTGAAAATTTTGTAGTCCTCTGCTTTTAACCAATTCACTCAGTGAAGCAGAGAATGCTTGCTGTCAGGAAATATCGAAGGCAAAGCAGAGATTTATCCAGTCTCTTTTACTTATCCCTCAGTGAGACAGACAACCACTCTCACCAAAAATTGCATGCAATTTAGATCACCAGGTAATCTAACTGCATGTCTTTGGACGGTGGAAGGAAACTGTAGAGTACCCAGAGAGAACCCACTGTAATTCTGTGGGAACCCTGGTTATGGCAGCCTTGCAGTTAGATATGGTTACTGAAAAAAAAGGACCTGAGTGGCAATTTCAATGATGAAGACCATGTTTTTCCCTTCCTACTGGATGAAAAAGGACAGCCACATCAGAGGTTTATATTAAAAAGGGGAGAGTGTGCACTGAAAGTGAGATACAAACCAAACTCCGGGAGATAGAGAGAAGGGAACAACCTGAAGATAATGAACATGTCAGAGGGGCTGAAGGTGTCAGGATGTGCTTTGTGGCAAGCAGGAGTTGGACCCAAGATGCAGGCACTCAGACTCGAGGGATGAACTCAAAAACTCAGCTTTATTTGCTGACAGGGGAAAAGCATATAAAACTAAACTACCCTGGGAAAATATAAACTTACACTTTGCAGAGAGGCACACGAGGAAACACACAGCTTGAGGGACGACGCAACACTGACGGGTCAGGAGACCCAGGATCCTGACAGAAGGATCAGAGCTCATATTCCTATAGGCTAGGTCAGGATTGTCGTTTGATAAGAGTTACAGACAAAAATGTGTCAGAAATGCTGACACATACCGCTGGAGTGAAACATTAACAGTATCATATTTGACTGAGTGACTGATGATCAGTTAATTCAGTATTTTTGTGTTTTTTAAGGTCTTTGAACTAAGCACGTCTGATTTATTTCGCATGATTTTAGGGATGAAGGGTATGATCACATATTAACTTACAGAGCTTTGTTGGAGGCTTTGACCACGGGAAGCATTCTCAAAAGAGCCTCCTCTGAAGCAGAGTATTTCTTAAAGTCAAACTCATCCAGATCTTCTTCTGATGACAGTAACATGAAGGTCAGAGCTGAGCACTGAGCAGGAGACAGTTTACCTGTGGAGATACTTCCTAAACTCCTGTATTGTTGGATCTCCTCCAGTAGAGAACGATCATTCAGTTCATTCAGACAGTGGAGCAGATTGATGCTTTTCTCTGCAGACAGATCGTCACTGAGCTTCTCCTTGATGTACTGGACTGTTTCCTGATTGGTCTGTGAACTACTTCCTGTCTGTGTCAGCAGACCTCGTAGGAGACTCTGATTGGTCTGCATTGAAAGACCCAGGAGGAAGCGGAGGAACAAGTCCAGGTGTCCATTTGGACTCTGTAAGGCCTTGTTCACAGCACTCTGGTAGAAGTGTTTCTCTGCAGATTCTCGTGTCTCAGACTTCTGGGAGGTTGTTTCTTCTTCTTCCAGCAGATTGACTCCAGAGTTGATGAAGGTCAGATGGACATGAAGAGCAGCCAGAAACTCCTGAACACTCAGATGGATGAAGCAGAACACCTTGTCCTGGTACAGTCCTCTCTCCTCTTTAAAGATCTGTGTGAAAACTCCTGAGTACACTGAGGCTGCTCTGATATCGATGCCACACTCTGTCAGGTCTGATTCATAGAAGATCAGGTTTCCTTTCTGCAGCTGATCAAATGCCAGTTTTCCCAGACACTCAATCATCTTCCTGCTCTCTGGACTCCAGTGTGGATCTGTCTCAGCTCCTCCATCATACTTGACCTTCTTCACTTTGGCCTGAACCACCAGGAAGTGGATGTACATCTCAGTCAGGGTCTTGGGCAGCTGTCCTCCCTCTCTGGTTTCCAGCACATCCTCCAGAACTGTAGCAGTGATCCAGCAGAAGACTGGGATGTGGCACATGATGTGGAGGCTTCGTGATGTCTTGATGTGGGAGATGATCCTGCTGGCCTGCTCCTCATCTCTGAATCTCTTCCTGAAGTACTCCTCCTTCTGTGGGTCAGTGAACCCTCTGACCTCTGTCACCATGCCAACACAGTCAGGAGGGATCTGATTGGCTGCTGCAGGTCGTGTGGTTATCCAGAGGCGAGCAGAGGGAAGCAGTTTCCCCCTGATGAGGTTTATCAGCAGCACATCCACTGAGGTGGACTTTCTAGGGTCAGTTAGGATTGTAGTTTTGTGGAAGTCCAGAGGAAGTCGACACTCATCCAGACCATCAAAGATGAACACAACCTGGAAGTCTTCAAAGCTGCAGATTCCTGCTTCTTTGGTTTCAGTAAAGAAGTGATGAACAAGTTCCACCAAGCTGAACTTTTCCTCTTTCAGCACATTCAGCTCTCTGAAAGTGAATGGAAATATGAACTGGATGTCCTGGTTGGCTTTGTCTTCAGCCCAGTCCAGGCTGTATTTCTGTGTTAAGACTGTTTTCCCAATGCCAGCCACTCCCTTTGTCAGCACTGTTCTGATTGGTTCATCTCGTTCAGGTGAGGCTTTAAAGATGTCTTCTTGTCTGATTGTTGTTTCTGGTCTGTGTTGTTTCCTGGATGCTGTTTCAATCTGTCTGACCTCATGTTCATCATTGACCTCTGCAGTCCCTCCCTCTGTGATGTAGAGCTCTGTGTAGATCTGATTCAGAAGGGTTGGGTTTCCTGCTTTAGCGATGCCCTCAAACACACACTGGAACTTCTTCTTCAGTGCAGATTTAAGGGTACGATGACAAATTGCAACTTGAAGTTCTGAATAAGAATAAATATGTAGAATATAATTTGAAAGTGGAAACAAACAATTCCAAAAAGATTGAATCTTTAAAACATGTTGGTCCATCTCATAAGACATTAGTAAATGTTCATTTATCCAAAAGTTTAAATCTTTAGAGAAATACTCTTAGTGCTCTGCAGACAGTCAGCCAGCTCCTCCTGCTTCATTCTCCTCAGAAAGTCCAGTGTGATCTTCACAAATGCCTCTCTGCTGCTCCTCTTCTCCTCATCATCTTCCCTCTGACTCTCTAAGCATTCTGGGTAATATGGACTCAGAACCTTCTGGATCTTCTTCAGCTCGTTCTTCACAAAAGTGATGATGTTGTCCTCCAGCAGCTGGAACAGAATATTTATGAATGAGCCAATCAGACTGAAATCATGGAGCCAAACATCAGATCCATGTTGGACACACTGACAATCCACTGGTCTACAAAGAGCAGCATGGAGATGACTGTGAACAGAATAGATGTAACAGTAGTTGTTGTACATGTACAGACCATAAATATGGAGTCCAGCTGTGTTTGCTGCTGGGCAGACTGAGCACTGGGAACCTCTGAACTCTGCTGGTCCACTCTGTAGAGGAAACATGAAGAATTAGTTCAAGCACAGGATAAAGATCCCGTAGTTTCTGCTCAAATAACTTCATCTGAATCAAGTTTCTCAAGTTATAAACTCTCAGATTGTGAACATATCAGTAATGTTCAGTCTGTTTTCATGGACGTCCTTTCAGTGGTGATGTCAGGGATGATTTTGAAGAAGCTCATTAAACTGAACCATCAGCAGATCACTGCTCCAACACCAGAACATGATCCGAGGTCTCCCTCCACCAGCAGAACACCAGCTTTACTAACGTGGTAGATCAGTGTAGTACAGATCAATAACTAATGAGTCATTTGATCAAAATCACTGAGTGCTTCACATCTGACCCTCTGATGTTTCTGTGGACATTTTGCATATTTAATGAATGTCTGACAGTTTTACATTCATTCTACGAATACAGTGGAAATGTTGTGTTATAGTCTCCATGTTTTTTCCAGCATCATAAATTCTTAAGTTCAGAAAATTAGATTCTTTTTTCACGGCTGAAAAACAACAACATTTATTCTCTATTGAAATCTGCATCGTCCACTCCAAAGGTCACAATCTGAAGGTAACATCTGGTTTTGTTCCCTGTGATTAAATCTGAGTATCAGTATGGTGGGATTTATCCACTACATCCACACCACTGTGGTTCAGTGTTGACCTGATGGAGGTCTCCTTAAGAGCAGCCAGTACAATCCAGGCTTTACCTGCTTAGCCATTATCTCTTTGTGACCTCTCAGACTGTTTGCATGTTCACAGCTGTCTCTTTTACTTAATCCTGTTGTGTTTCGGTCCAATCCTGCCTGCCACAAAGCGCTAAAGGACAAAGTCTAAGATTTTTATCTTTGTTGTTTCATTGTTTTCTTTTTAATGAATCTTTGTAAAAATCTGAGGATTTTTCAGTTCATCTTCATCCAGGAAAACACAAATATGTAAATTAGCTCATCACAGATCTAACCTTGTTGGTCCAGGTTCATTATGGAAGTGTGGAGGGTTTCCCTTGGACTCATTACTCCTCACAGACGGACAGCTGGACCCTGCAGACTGTGACATTTGACTTCTGCAGACACAAACATGATGAAAGCATGGAAAATATATATTATGTAGCAGTATTTCAGTAAGTATCATAGTAATCCAGAAGTTAATAAATGTGCAAATCATAGGGTATTAACAGAAGTTGTCTGCTTGTAACTGCATACGGTAAAGTTGGTACAGGATGTGATCAGGATCTGAAAGTCATGATCATGGGCCTCATAACGAGAAAAACAGGAAACAGCTCGGGTGAAAGAGCACTGAGATTGTTACTGTGACATTACTGCCTTAGAGGGGGTTGAAGTTAACTGTCACTGTTGCATGATAATATACTTTGCTTATGCAGACAGGGCCTGTTCAGTCCTTTAAAATAGTGAAGCCTGAGTGCTTCCTCTTTAAGATCTACCGGACTGCGCTCTGGGTGGTAGTGTGTATGTCTCCCACATATGTGCTGAACGTGATTGACTCTTGGTTGTTTATTCTCAGCACAACATCAAAGAATTAGGACAAAAGTAATTGAAGCAGCTGTGATCACTCAGACTGCAGATAATGCAGCTGTTTCCCGTCAGTAACAGTCTTCTTAGATTAGAGTTCAGCTTTTTACAGGACAACAAATGTCCGTGAATGCAACAGTGAGAACAGTCTGCCTCTGTGGCTGTGATAGCTGCTGTTAGGAGCATTCATGTGTTTGCAGTTAGACAAGGAGATGTTACCATCATGGACATGTTAACATCTCCTGACACAAACACTTTGTGTTCCTGTCATCTGCAAGCAACAGGAAGTTCATTAATAAAGGTGGGATGGAGATGTAACTGTGATGGTTCTCCTTCATCCAGCTGTTACACACATCTGGGCTCACACGATGAGCCTTTGTCTAAGAAAGCAGCTGCTCTCTGAACACTTTTCTGAAGAGTTGCCCAAACCTTGTAATGCAAAAACAAGTGAATGTACAAAAGCTGTTAGGATTTGGCTTCCTAACCGGTTGTTGTTTTCTTCCACTGATCAGAGCGATGTCCTCTTTAAGCTCTGCAAACCTTTGTTTGCTTTCTAGAGCAGCGTCTCATCCTCACAGAGCACAGCTGGAACGCTGGTTTCTGTTAGCTTAGCCACCAGGCTAAAGTCAAACTACCCACTGCTAGCAGCTGTTTCTATCATAGTTTAGGATCCAGATGTGTGAGGTCTAAATTTACACCTCTGATTAAAATAAATAGTTAAAAACAGCCAATTCTGTCCAAATGTGTCTTAAGATAAAATGACAGTTACACTTGAGCCTGTGTGTCCTTTGAGACACTGCTCTCCTACAGAGATGCATAAAGACCAGGAAACAGAAAAATCATTTAAATCAGACAGTTTCTGTTACTAACAGCTCACCTCTCTGCAGCAAACAGAAGTCGGACTTTAAGATGAATGAAGCGATGTTCAGACGCGTCACTCTTAGAGGACACAGAGCTGGGTGGAGGTCCAGGTGGGTTCCTGTGAATAATGATGGAGCAGTGATGTGGAAGCTGTGACATGGAGAAGAGTCATGAATTAAAAAAAAAAAAAAAAAAAGAACGCCTAGAGATTGCTATCATATAAGACAGGTTTTCGACGGGGCTCCCAAATCGCCAAAGAAAACATGATAAAGCATATCTTGACTTTAGCTTCACATGCACAAGGTAGGTCTCTGACTTTCCCCTGCGTCGGGAGCACATGCTCGTCTCTCCAAATCACAAACAAAGAGTATCCCACATTCTTGATTTTTAGTTTACAAACACTTGTTGTAATGACTAACTACTCCTGACATTTTGGAAATGTTAGCTCTTTATACAGTAAAGTTACAGTGATATACAAATAATATCAGGCTGATCCTGGTTCCCCCTAAATCAGGGACAAACAGTATCCCACACTTGTTTATGTTTTTGAACCCATTTTGCACAGAGAGGCATTTTTTGAAAAATGTATTGATAGCAATGATGAATATTATTACACAGGAAAAAACAACTACACGTAAAATAATTACACCGTGAGGCCTCTGCCTTTCTAAATGGAGGGACAGTAACTGCACGTGGATATGTAAGCATGTAAAACCTGCAGATAGTTGGATTAACAGTAACAGTATTTTGTCTCTATCCGCGATTGTAGAAATTCATCTCATGTAAACAGTAACATGCCGCAGAGCGTGAAAAAAAGCACATACTTTTTACCTTGCGTGATTAACGCCGTATTCCTCATCCACAGGTAAACGCAAAAACTAAGTTTTCGAAAATCTCCAACCTGGCAGGAGTTTTCAAAAGTCTACATTTTTGGTGATTTGAAACGTCGCTTACGTGTGGACGAAAAATGGTTTTACAAGTCAACAAGCGCAAAAAAAAAAGAAAAAAGAACTTAAAAGCCCAGTAAATCAAATGACTTCATAACAAAAATATTGTCATGGTCCTGGGTCGGTTCGCCCCAGCATTTTGTGTTTCTTATGTTTTGGTTTAGTTTTGCATTAGTTCTTCTCTGGGGATGCTGTTTTGATTATAATTATATTCTGTTTCTATAGCTATCTGATGATTATGATGATGATTATTATTGTTTGAGTTCTATGTGTTATATTCGGCCTGCCTTTGAGTCTGTGTCTCTGTCTGTCTATGGTGTCACCCCGTCTGTTTATGAATCTGTTTAGTTCAGCGTCTTGTCTGGTTCCCCGTGTCTGAGTTTCCTGTTTTATTGTGAAGGTCGGTGTCTTATGTGAGTGTGCTCAGTTTCACCTCTCCCCTGTCTCGTTAGCCTAATTTCCCCCAGCTGTGTTTCCCTCCTGTTGCTCATCCCCTAATTACTCCCTCTGTGTACTTAAGCCCTGTGTTTTCCTGTGCTCACTGTTGCGTCGTCTGTGTTACTCCGTATCCGTCATCTCTTCTCTGTGTAACCCGGTGTTCAGTCTGTGTCTCTCTGCCATCCTTCTTTGTGCATTTTGCTCCTCTTCCCGTGAGTTTCTGGTTTAAGTTTTGGTTCTTTAGTTTTCCCAGTTTAGGTTTGTTTACACCCCGCTCTGCTCTACCTGTTTTGTCACTTTATCTCCACTGTAAATAAACTCTCACTCGCACCCCAGCCAGTACCTGCATTTTGGATCCTTTTTTCAATACTCCACACGACTGCTCCTCAGCCGTGACAAATATTTGTTTGATGCTTTGCATTGAGGCCTATTGTTTAATTTGCAGGGACACAATAACCTCACATAAAAGGAACAAACCACTACAGTATAACACCATGTAGGAAATAATAAACAAATATAAATAATAATAATAATAATAAGGTCAACTTAAGTGATTGTTTTTGGCTGAACATCACATATAACAAGCACTAAATTCAGGTTAAGTGCATTATCAGCATTTGGAGGAGCTCATTATCCTTCTCTTTACTGCTCAACTCTTACAAAGTGTTCACACAGTTTGCTAGCTTCTTTCAGCCTGCTAGCTACGCAAACAATTCTACTGCCTGCACATACTTGGTCACATGACAGACAGCAGAGATGGTGGCTGCTCTGCTAGCTAGGCTAACTCATTTTTAAGGTCAGATTAAAGAAATGAGGTGATGCTGCTGGGAGTGATGTCACAGACTAGCAGCATTTAGTTATTCAGCATATATTTAATCTTTATTATCTGCTCCTGTCAACTATGTTTACCTCTGACAACAAGAAAATTTAGCCAACAGTTTATTAGCTTTGGTGAAATTATGAACAGGCATCAGCGCGGTCACCTACTGTCCTTTAGTGCTGCAGCAGCAGGAACACCAGTTAATCTGAATCGTTTTTTCTCTCTAAAATACAGTGACAGTAAACTGAGTCAAAGACAGAAACCCTTTTTAAACACCAAATATTCACCAGCGTCACTTCCTGATCCAGGATTCAAAGAGGATGTTGCACTTACTCAGCTTCTTCCCATGAACTTCTTGACTCTGCAGCTCTCTGCTGTCTGGACCAGGTCTGTGTAGAAACTGAGAAAATCCGCTGCTTCTACTCCGTCATCAGTCCTCTGTGTTTGCAGGCTGCGTCACATGAAACATTTCACACCAGCAAAGAGCAGCAGCCACACTGTATATAACAATTGACTTTTCAACAGTAGATAGCCTGACCGTGGGCGTCTCTGCAGCCATAAACAGTTTAAACATTAAACACTGAACCATAAAAGAGTCTCAAACTGCAACTCACAGGTCAAAGCTCAGCTGCTGCACCCAGTTATGAGTTTAAATAAATCATTCATCATTATCTTTTCCCTCTTGGCACATTAACTTGGCCTTGGGGTGATCTCAAAATGATTTTGAGGTCCACCACATCTATGCTTTTCTGCCTCTTCACAGATAACCCCAGTGATTTTCATTTGCTCTGAAATCTCACCTGATCTTGTGATATTACGTGACATCTGCCTTTAAGACAACTAACCACTCTGACTATATTGTATCACATCAAGTCAACAAGAACTGAGAAGTGTTAAGTTGTTACGTTTCTTGCAGATCAAATATGATTTAATTATGTTCATGTTAGAAACCATGTTTTGTTCAAACATGTGAGACTCTTATAAATGTAATAAGCATCAATTTCTCTTTTTTGAGTGAATGATTAAGAAGAACAAAGAGAGTGTTTCTATATGGAAATAGTTTCTGATTCATCTTCAGTCCATTGTCCGATTAATCTGATGTTTATATTTCTGAGTGAATTGATGGGTTTATTAAAGCATAAAAACCCAGCTGGAACAAAAGACCAATAGCTGCATGACAAAGCAAGAGAAGACAGAGCTCTTTGTGGCTCACCAGGGAAGTTCAGCCAAAATTGAGGAAAAGATTCCTTTCCTTGAGAGCCCGTTCTCACTCCCGAGGCATAACATCCCGACGTTTTGTCACGTCCCGTGGCGTTCCTGAGGAACGCGAAAGGTGACCTTCCACGTTGTTATGGTACGTGGCGGGTTCCAGCCCTGTATTACAGCCCTACACTGCAAAAACTCAAAATCTTACCAAGTATATTTGTCTTATTTCAAGTCAAAATATCTAATCATACTTAAAATAAGCCATAATCAGCTAAAGAGTAACGTTTCAGTGAGATATGGGAACTTGTTTTTAGACAGTGCATCTTGGATATCTTGTTAAGTGAAAAACTCTTGAAAACATATTGTTTTGAGTCATATCTCACACGAAACAAGCTTTTTTGGTATTTCATAAACGTTTTAAGCTGCTGTGTTATTTGTAAAAGATGTATCATCTTGTTTCAAGAAATAGACCTAACTTGAATCAGGACATCAAATCTACTTTATTGAGAACTGCAGGTTAATAACATGCCCAACATTGCATTATTATGAGTCTTAGTATCTTAAGCACAGTGTATTTATTTTCTTACATACCAGTCAAACCATATCAATGTGACATTGAAAAAGAGGCAAAACACTGAAATTGTTTCCCTCTCAGTTGTGTTGCACTGAACAGATTGCGCCAAAAGTAAAATAAAAAGTCAATAGAACAATAAATTTTTTGCCAGTGTTTAAAAACATTATTTCAGCCCACATATTCACAAAAGACTCAAGAATGATGTTTGATGATGTCAGTGAGATCATACTTCACTGGAATGTACTTGCTGTTATTAAAGTTTACATAGTGGTATGCTGTATAATCAAGAAGATTTCCAGCATCCAAAAAAATATTTGCCTGAGCTAGACAGGGAACTTCTACCTCATAAGCTAAATATTGATCATTCCACCCAACTGTAGAGAGAGGCTGGCATTCAAAACAATACACAGATGCATTTACAATATAGATGTTTTTAACAAGTGCAAACTCTGGAGCATCATTTATGACATCAGAAATAACCAAAGATTTTTCACATGAATGCTTATTTCCATGTAGCATAATCCACTGTACAGAAACCACATGTTCAACTTGCTCAATGAAGTCTTTAATCTTGCCTTTGTTAAGGTTCAAAATATATTGAGAGAGGGAATCTAAAAATAACCACAGATCCAGCCTGGTGTACTTAGACGGCATTTTAATGAACACATGTGTGAGTCCGACCGCTGTGCAGATTTCAGCGTCGAACTGAACTTACAATCATTAGACAACGGTCTTATAGGATAGGACAACAAAGCATACGTCACTCCAAAACCACAATGACTTTTAGCATAGAACATCATCTTCGCGTCGACGGCAGAAGCTTCCTGTCAGCCCGCCTTCGCTGTCGCTCCATGAGCGCCTCCTTATCTCCCCGAATCATCAGGTGCACTTCCTGTAACAGACTACCACGTACGCCTCGACTTTGCAGTTAGACTCATTTAGGTAAGAGTTTATATCTGTGTGTGTGTGCACGTGCGGGGGCGCGTGCGTGCTGTGTACTGCGTACGTGTCATGACCTTTCCTGCACTCTGGCTCACCTCACACCTCTATCAGACATAAGGCCTGAGCTTTTACACAGATACACTATGAGTGCCTCCTAGGCCAAAGGTCACACTCGAATCATAATACTCAAACCATGAAGGAAACTTACTTAAAATGAACCTAAATGAACCTTAAACTTACATAAAAGGATATAAGTGATAAATGACACAAACTTAAATCTTAGCTCTAAAGGATATAAGGATATAACTCCAGGCATCTGACATGTAAGCAGGTGTATTGCAATTCCTTTCAGAGCTCCTGTTCTTCTCACCTTGTATTGGCTGATCATAGCGCCTGCCAAGAGTTTCTGACCTTCACTTGACCAGGAGCCACAGCTCTTTAATAAGCTCAAATGCAATCATGTATAAAAGATTAAAATCATTTTCATAACACAGGTCTTCCTTCTCAGATCTGCCAATATGTTTGCTCGTCCTAATATAATCTAAAAGCAACCCCAAGCAACACAATTCGAACTTTCCCCTATGTGTTTTAATCAAACCCTATGTGTTTTAATTATGTTTTAATCAAAAGCCTCTACTACAAGCTTAATACAGTTTCATATCCTACTCACAGTACTTGCCTTCAGAGTCTGCTTTCAGTTTCACTTCTGCAAAAGCATGCAACTTCACAAGCCTATAACTTCCTATCAGCCTGCAGTCAACTTCTCACCCACTGAAGACTTCAGTATAAAAATACAAAACATTCAAAACCTTTAAATTATAGATTCAACTCAACAATTTACAGTGGCTATAACAACCTGTAATAAAAACTAATATAATACCCATATATTTGAACATCTGAGTGGCTCTGAATGCAACATCACTATTAACATGAAATGGTAATGATGATTATAAAAATAGCAACAAATAATAGCAGTAAAATATTTCTATTCCGGACACTTCCCCTTTTGACCTCTGGATAACATCCAGAGGTCACCAAACATTATGTTGGGTCACTCCTTGGCCCATTCAGCTGCTTCCCTGTCCACCCCTGACGTCATGGACATCAGGATCACTTTTCCCACTCTGACCCTCTCTCGGCATTCCGTGATTTAGCAAACCGGACAACCCCCTCTTCTAGGTGGTCTTAATAATAAAATGCCAGCTCCCACTTGAGAACACTTCATGCTTAAGTGGTCTCTGCTCCTCTTCTGGGTCCCTCTCTTCTGGGCCTCCTGCAAAGGATAGAAAACACTTTCTCCCTACTACGGCTCTCCTACCTTATGTCCCTCAATTGTTCTCTTTATTCAAAAGCCTGATTCATCCTAATATTACTCAAAACATGAACCTAATTTTGTATTTGGTTTTGGACTTTTATTTTTATATCTCATTCCACCGTACTCAGCATTTGTAAAACTCTTTAAAGCACTGCCTTTAACAGCATCAAAGGAAGCACGTCTCTTGCAGGCTTCCTGTTGGTTCCTTATCTGATTACCAGCATCCTGTGCACATAACTGTCACTGCTGCAAGTTCCTCTCACCTAAAGTCACCTATTACAAGAAAATGTATCAAGAAAATCATTATGACGGCTTATTCTACTAAAAAGATAATAAAAAACAACCACTTTAATCATTACGTGTAAACACATAGTTAATTGCTCCTAGATAAACTTCATCATAGCTAAAAGCTGAACTCTAACTGTATTTTGAACTCCCATTTCCTGGGTGATAACCTGTTTAAATATATCATTTCATTTCATTTTGCTGCTCTCAATGTAATGGTACATTCTAATTTATACTTTATCAGACTCAACCAAAATATAAGCTCTCTCCGTTTGCTTCTGTTTTAAACAAAAACTTAGTTCCTTCAACAAGCATTTATTATTCTGTATCTACATTTTATATAAGAGGACTAATTTAGAGCTGCCTGTGTTATCTCCATATTTTACATGTCACACAATTTAGTTACAACCAAACTCCTATTCAGTTAGAAGCTAAATGCACTTTTGAGGCCTTTGGCCTCAAATCTGTGTGTTGATGAACTCTATATGTCTGTAAGCGTGTGCAGCCTTCAATGCTCAGGTCATCTTGTACAATAAATTGCTTGGACATCGCATAACTTCTGACCTTCAGTTATTGACTTGAGCAACATTTCTTTAATGAACACAAAATGCAATGTGTATGAACTCATTCCTGTGTATGTAATCTTCAATACTATTCATTTGGGTCAGTAACACTTCTAACATCCTCATCAAAAGCTCTCCTTTATCCTAGAAATAAATCTATTTATAAACTCTTCACAAAAAAATCTTCCCTGTTTTCCCCAAAGCATATCCTATATTCCCACAGTTTCCCTTTAAGTTTTATACACTTCTTATTAACACCAGCAATTTATCTTCTAAACCGACTTCAGTTCATTTACTCCTTTCTTAAAAAATAACATTTTCTGCCTCAGTTTTACTATATCTAAGTTATCAAAAACCCCAATAGTTAAAATCATACTAAAACCCATTTCAAATTAAACAAATTAAATCTTAAATCCCTCTCTTTTTTGACACATCTCATGTGGCAAAAAACTCAACATGCTTCACCCAAGCTTAACAAATTAAGAGGGAAAAAAGGTTAGTCATATCATTTCTCAGAACACTTCAGCCATTCCCCTCTCCGGTATTTTGCTCCAGCCCTGAAAACCTGTGCTTAAGGAATAAAATCAATTTAATCATTATGTCAAATCTTCTCGAACTCCTTGCTCCATCGAACTCCGGATCCTTGGAATTTCCTGAAAACAAAACCTGTAGTTTACATTTCATTCTCAACTCTCCCTTTTTGATCCCGTCTATGTCATAACAAAAAATAAACTTAAACAGAACAGTTATTAATCATGTGTTGCCTCAGTTAATGGTAACTTGAATTTCATCAAACAACGTTTCCCTTTTAGCATTTAGCATTCTCTAATGTAATAACATAATCCAACCCCAGTAAATAATTACCTCACAGTAAACATCAACATCCCAAAATCAGCATCCCCAGATTTAAGTCTCCCACTTGTCCTGCTTATGGCAAAAGCAAAACAAAGCATCCCCTTTCTTTTCCTCACATGGTAAATTTGTCCACATTTATTCATCCCCACCTTCGTCCAGTCACTCACATTCACTCACATGCATTCACACATGATATTTTTTGCTGATCTGTAGCCTTCCGCGCACGTCATCAGATGCTCCACATCAGCAAAATGAGCTCAATCATTTGTGTTATTTCGTTTTCCTTTTTAGGCAAATAGTTCTCTATATTTTTGACTGGATTGACTCGCTGCAATCATTTTTAGACAGAGACTTGCCGCCACTCAGTCTCTGATTGTAATCAATTATAATTCTGTAAAGCCCACCTGATTTTCGTACTTAGTAATTTTGTCAGCGCCGTCCGTTCACTCTCTTCCAGGCCTGCTTAGAACAAAAATGAAAAAAGAGAGCTGATTATTAGCTCATCAAAGTACCAAACAAAATCACCTGACAGGTTTTTTCCCGAGTGCACTACTACAAAAATTTTTGGGGCCCCTCTCAGACATATCCATGTCTTAATCAAACACCCTCTCTGGAAATAAAACAACAGCCTCAAAAATCTGAAACAATCTTAAATTTCACCCATTCAACACACCGAAAACCTCGCCAAAAGCTACACCGTTTCGTACACAACAATAACCCCGGTTAAGCACTTTACCATACTCAGATTCAGCCTAACACCTTACAACAATGTGTCAACACTAATTTATAAACCTCCTAATCAAATTTGCACCTCTGAACAGTCTACCCCTCCTTTAAGGCCTCAATCACACACACACACAGGAAGTGTTAAGAAAAAATTAAGAGAGGAAGTGTCTCTGCTCATAGACTCACAGCTCAACTGCCAACTTGACAAGAAAAATACATGTTTACACCTTATCACATTATTGAACTATTTTCATTTTCTTTCTATAATAATCACTGATTTTGATCACTCAGCACGAGAGCACTCCTGAGTCACTCTTATAAACACTTTTCTTTTGCTTTTTCCATCTATTTTATGAAACATTCACACCATTCTCTCACTCATACAACCAGCAAGCTGATCTTCATTGCATACGCTTGTGTTCTTAGCTGGGTTTTCAATCAATGTCTCTATGCATTAGTTCATGAGCTTGTTTTTGTAAAATCAGCGCATTTTCTGTTTGTATGTGTGATTTTTATAAATGTTTCTCTGTGATCTTTGTGATCTTGTAAATGTTTCTTTTGCAGTGTTTCAAACTCCTTTTGACAGGGTGTGTTTTCTCTCTTTGACTCATCACTGGTCATTGTTAATGACATTTCCCCTTCGTCTGTGCCCAGTGGCCTTACCTGTTCAATCCCGTCTCCTCCAGTGACTCCAAGGTCACTCCGGGACTTAGGTTCAAGCAATCGTGACTGCGCCTTGCCTTAGGTTGTCCCAGGGTTTCGAGGTGGGATCTTACCCGTCATGGGCTGTCCAGCCTTCCATGCCCGCCTACTACAGGGGCCAACTGGGCAAGGGTGTTATCAGGTCTAGGGGACACACTAGTTCTGGAAATTAAAGGAGTGTAAACTGCTTTCTTTATTTCATGTATGTATTAACTTTCCAACAATAATTTCACATGTAACAATTCGTGTACGTGCGTTTTCAATTCATTAATGTAATTGTTAGTTCATGTATTTATTTCTCTCGGTCTGTCTCTTTTCTAAAACCTGTAATTAATATAATTTTATTACTTTTTCTTAAAACATGCATTCGCTTCATCTTCTTAGAATTTAACTCTGTCTATTTCTCTGGGTGCTCCCCTGACATCATCAGTCACACACACACCTTCCTGTTTCTGCAGGCAACAGGCAGACTCTGTCTCCCTTTAAATTTCACAGTCTACAAACAATCAGTAATTCTACTAAATCTTGATCCAAAAACAATACACTTTCATTTCATTCACACACATTTAACTAGAGCTCTTTCAAACATCAGGACAATCAACACTCCTTCACACACAGGACCATTCTTTAGGTCAGTTTTATAACATCAGTCACCCAATAATCTCTTAACTGGGTTTACCAAGTGTATATACTTATGTGTTTTCAATCAGAAAAAATAAACTCAACCTCTCATAACCTCACTCATGGATTTCTTGAATTAAAAGCACCTTCAAACTTTAAAACATCCTACTTTACATCACAAAAAATATATTTCACACTCTTTTATTTCATACACACTTTTTAAATGTTCTAACCTCTTACAGACGCCATGAATCGTCTCACACACTGCCTTTTCTCTCTCAGAGAACTCACGCAGAGTCAATAAATTTTTTGCCAGTGTTTAAAAACATTATTTCAGCCCACATATTCACAAAAGACTCAAGAATGATGTTTGATGATGTCAGTGAGATCATACTTCACTGGAATGTACTTGCTGTTATTAAAGTTTACATAGTGGTATGCTGTATAATCAAGAAGATTTCCAGCATCCAAAAAAATATTTGCCTGAGCTAGACAGGGAACTTCTACCTCATAAGCTAAATATTGATCATTCCACCCAACTGTAGAGAGAGGCTGGCATTCAAAACAATACACAGATGCATTTACAATATAGATGTTTTTAACAAGTGCAAACTCTGGAGCATCATTTATGACATCAGAAATAACCAAAGATTTTTCACATGAATGCTTATTTCCATGTAGCATAATCCACTGTACAGAAACCACATGTTCAACTTGCTCAATGAAGTCTTTAATCTTGCCTTCTACATAATGAACATTTTTCACCTCAGAGGCTGGACCCATGTCGACTTCACTTGAAAAAATGGGATGTTTCTCATGCACGTTCTGACTACATTCATAAAGTTGGTTGTGCTTCACAAGAGATTTACAAATATTCTTAAAACTACTTTTCAGAGCCCACTGCTTGAAGAAACAATGTTTTGACTCAAAGCGCATACACATATGCCTCACTGTAGGACCAAGAGCCTTAATCTGAGAAGGAAGATGCAGTAAATAATGCTGTTTAGGTATAACATTTTCATCTGGAAACAGTTGTTTGAAATGTTTTAAATGCAGCTCTATTAAAAGCTTCAGTCTGGAGAGAGTTGAGACAGCAATAATAGGTGAAAACAGAATTTTTATGATCTCTAACATGTTACGTAGCATTTGTGTGTAATGATTTTCTCCAATTTTGTCCATAAGAAATGGAAGGATCTTTAAGAAAACCAGCATCTGCCCAGCTGACTGTTTCAATTTATTGTCATTTGATGACAGCGTACTGACAGATATGGGGCAAGGCTTATCCCTCACATCAACAGGAGAATAAGAGAAACACAGAATTGCACTATTGAATGAATCTAAGTTCATTTGCCCTTCTCAATGTCATTACATTGCCTGTTATGACTGGCCATGGTCCTTTTAACAAACAAATCTTCATTAAATTTTTCCTGCATGTCTTCAAAGTGGCAGTCGCAGTGCCTGTATTTACTGTAGGCAAAACCCACTCCTTCCTTAAATCCAGCCACTTCATGCTGAGCTAGAGTGTCTCCACACACAGATATGAGTGCCCCATGAATTGTCCTCTCACCACTTGCAGTGACAACTTGGCCATCCTTGCATGGCTTTGGCCTCTCATCAATCATTGCAAGGATTCTTGGATGTGATAGCAGCTGCTCCAAACGTTTCACCAACGGTATGTAATGAAAACAATGGTCCTTAATGGCAAGAACTCTTGAGTCTCCACGCTTCGAATAACAGACTGTTAGTTTTGTGACAATAATCTCTGGTTCAACTGGTTTTAACAGTTCTTTGATGGTCTTCTCCTGCAAATGGGTGGAAGCAATTTGAGTGAAAGGGCCAACAAACTGGTCAAATACCCCCATTGCGTCACTCTTTAGTTGATCCAGGTCCCCAGAATGTCTCTCAATCATGTCACTCATTTCTTGTTTTAGGTGCTCCAATAATACGGCCTGATATTGCTGGACTCCACTCACGATGTGGTTAACAGCTCTCTGTGGAAGAGGAAAAAACAAAGGAAAATCCTTAATTACAAAATTCATATGAAAATACAGTCAACATGCAAACTCAAAGAAACACACTTTTTGAAAATGGAACCCTTCAGTTACATAAAGTTAGTGAGATGCAATGAGCAAAATAAGTTACCTCCACCACCCAATTTTTTTGTTGTAAAGAATAATATTGCCTTATGCAACGTTAAGACCTTGTTTTCACTTAATTATAATGCATTTTGAGGAATCGGATCATAGGTGGAAATGCAAATTGAAAATTTGTGTTGTGTGTATTATGTTGTCTCTATTCTTAGCTCATGCTAAGGAAATATAGTGATAGGCAGATTTTGGATGCAACATACATGTCTATTTCCATATATAGTGGGGGAGTGAGATCTGAGTGGTCACCCATGAAGTACATGGAGACACATTCTAATGTCAGGTGTTTCACTCACATACCTAAAGCTGTCCATTTATGATCAGATCATTCAGGATGCCAGGTCTGAACAGTGCCCAAGTTATAGCTTGAGCGCTGTTAAGCACAAGTTAAGCATATTGCTTTTAGGTTCTCTAACAATGAAATACAATTCAATGGAAAATTAATGCCATAAATTACCTGTGTCAGTCGATGGGTTTCCTTGGCTTGAAGAAAAAATGCAGTTGCATGTTTATAAATTTCAAGACTCAGGTGACCCTCTCCATCTTCTTGAAATCCACTCTGAAACAGAATAACAAAAACATATCTATTAAATCAGAAATAAATAATTGCATTGATTGGTGGCAATCACCAAATAATATTGCATTCATTAGTTACTGTAGCTAGATTCATGCCCATAAGGTACAAGGTAGATGTATTTTTACTGACTGATGTCTTTGAGCTTTTAAAATGACAACTAAAATGACAAACACTGCTTTGTTTGTCATTTTAGTTGTCATTTTGATAATAGATTAATAATAAGAGGAAAGCACATGGAGAGTTAAGTACAGTATAGTTTAAATTCCTTGATCATGCCTGATCACCCCCAAAATTGAATTACTTGTTTATTGGCCCATTTGTGACATTTCCTGAAAATTTAAACAGTCAGACAAATGCCACCAAAAACATAACCTCCGGAGTTACTAAGAAAAAAAGGTAAAGAAATGAAAAACAAAAGATAGTTTTAGAAAAAAAGTAACAGTTAATGTTGTCAGTAGTCTTACTGTTACTTCGGAAATGTAAATAGTTATTTATAACTGATTACTCATTTAAAAAATATACAAAATAACTTACTGATTGGTTTGTGTGAAAGTAATTAGTTATGTCAGTTATTTCCCCTTGTGGGACAATTAAAGGATTATTCTATTTACTGTGGGACAAGTTACTGACAATTTGAAATATGTTATATTTAGTAGTTTCACCTTTAAAAAAATAACCAATACTGACAATAAAAGTAATATTGACTTTAACGCTCTTATTAATGTGATGATGAGTATTCTTTTGTGTATTTAAATTCAGTTAGCTGACTGGCTTTTACCAGCTGATTTCAACACATATTTCAACAATATATCAACTTTTTTAAAAAACTAATAGGACTTTCTGCAAAGATTGGATGCATTCACGGATGACTGAAAAAAACAGTGTCTGACAAGACTGCAGCTTTGCGTTTCTGCCACAGCTCTCATTTACGTTTCAGGTGAGTTACTTAATTTAGCGAAGCAACTAGTTCGACACTCACCACTGTTAAAATAAAAGTACAACGTGAGTCTGTCAAAAACAACACATTTAATCGACGTACTTGGATCAGCCAAAGTAAATGCTAACATTATGTTACAGCTTCTGCAGCTCGTTTCTCTGGCTTTTGTTAAAATAACTTACCGTTAGTGTGGGGCCCTCGTCAGTTGCTGAAGAACTGGCGTTAGTTTGGTTGATTGGGTCCGTCCTTTCACCTGCTCCAGGTAAACCGTGGTGGGTTGATCCTTCCTCCTCATCCGCTTCCACTCCGAGAAGGTGATGCGTGTGTGTCCGCTTTACGTGATAGTAGGAGTTATACACTCTGTACTCACTCGGATAGTCATCAATTCCACACACCACGCGAAAGTCAGGGCTGCGGCTGTGCATGGTATTAATGTGACTCAAAAGTTGTCTCAGACTCAATGCTACAAACACGTAGCATATAAAGCAACGCCAAATCATGTTGGAAGCTAGTATCTTTCATTCGGTAGCGCGGGCTGCAGTTGTGCCGTAAAATAACTCGTTACCATGGTTACACGCGCCTGCTAAATTGTCGTAAATGTGGGGGATAAACTAAATTATTTTTTTATTAACCTATAATAATTAACGTTATTTTGCAATGCACAGAGACAGTTGTTTGGTTTAAAAACCAATAAATCATCCTTTTAGGATTTTGGGGCCAAAGAAATGTCAGGCAAATTGAAGACGAACTTCGTTTCTGGCTGTCGTGAATGATCTGGTGGACATCTTAAGTTCATGCAGACACGTGCCTGCCACTACTGTCCGAGAGTTCTTTGCATCCGTGTTTCATTGGAAGTAAGTTAAAATGTATCATACAGTGCTCATTTTTTGTACATATTACACTCCTTTCGAAAGTTCTAAATGTTTTGGTGTGTTTATATTGTGTAACGTTGCAGCCGAACAGTGACTGGACGAGGCAAGCTAACGCCAAAAAAGCTAACTAGTGTGCTAAGTAGGCTAACAGCATGGAAAGACTGGATGAGGTCACAGTGTCGGTTTTAAAGGGTAATGTATGCAAATTTTATTTTTAAACAGATTAAATGGACTTATGTTTTACATAGGTGTATGAACACGGAAGTGTGTAAATTACATTATTTTATAAATAATGTCATTGATGATGTTTAAGTAATTGTGTGGATGCTGATTAAGCATCCACACTATTGAGTTCCTGTTTCTCTTTATTGTGTGGATGCTTTAGGCATCCACACTATTGAGTTCCTGTTTCTCTTTAAACTTTATTCCTCAAGTTGCTCCCCCGTTTTATGCCGTGGATCTACTCCCTCAGTTTTCAGCCGATTTTCTCCGTTCAAACTCTAAACTGTTCTGCTATTTCTGCTAATTCCGGCTATATCTTTTGGTGTTTATTACTATTATACTTTTTAAAATATTACACTTTTTGTGTCCCATTGAAATGAATGGGAAACTTCCACAATTCTGCTAAAACTTGCTTGTCTTTGAAACTTAACTACTTCCTCATGCTTTCACCTAGAAACTCCATTCAAACTTTAAAATGTTCTCAGATTATTGGGCTATTCCTGTCTGATTCAGCTTTTTCAGATCTTCTACCGTTTTAATCTTATCTCTCTTTAAGTTTTCAGTTGCAAAATTGTGATTTTTCAGAAAATACATGCGTTGCTATGGTTGCTATGCAATTAAGTCAGAGTGAGTGCTGGTCCGTTCTGAATTTTCTCTTCATGTCTAAACAACTTCTTGCTACTCGCTCAATTTCCACTCAACCCCCACAAATTATACATCAAAACGTAAGTATTTTTGCTGGCTTTCAGACAATGTCACTATCTTTATTGTGAGACTTACCGTTTTTTCGCAATTTGCCTCGGAGTGACACAAGGTCTCAATACTCCCCATTCAAAGTCTATGGGGAGGTTTTGAAATTCAGAGCTGAAATTCTGAAACGGGAGGCATTTTCAAATTGCCATATCTCTTTAACAAAGCAAAGTTAGGACATGAGGCTTGTGCCAATATATCTTCAGACACTGCTGACACTCACAGTGGAAGCAGTTTTTACAATTATCTTACCGTTGAGCAATGAATTACGTTTGTTTGAGGGGTGGAAATCTGTCCTTCTCTCAGTCTTCAAACTCTGGAAATGAAGCCGTTTCTTCTCTCGTCATATCTCCGCGACGGAGGTAGAACGAGCTATGAAAATCGCAGTCAAAATACACCAAAGTCCGCTGATTCACCCAGTACAAGAATTCTGCTGCTAGCCCTCCTAGTTTTTGAGTTACACGACATTTTGTAACTCCAAAAAACGGCGTTTTTCGCCTCTCACCGCGATCGATTTTCTGACTGCCCAAGTATCTGTCTTTCAGACCGCCGCCCCCTTTCCAGGTGGCGCAATCAGTAATGACAAAGCTCTGCAGCTCAAAGGTCATGGGTTCAATCCCACCTTGGTCCACGTTTTTTTTTTTCACTACAAATTTATACACTGTCACAGACCTGTAATTTATATTGCTAATTTATTACAATTCTGCAAAGTTTTATGATTTTAGCAGCTTTTCTAATATGGACCTCAGATTCTTGTTAACGCTCCATGGCAGAAACAAGTACACAGCCTGATGAAGCAGACTGAGGCAGTACCTCTGATTGGTGAATTTGAGCAGAACCAGGTTGTTCTTTCATTTCATTTCTTTATTTATTTCACACATGGTTCAACAGTGTTTCTTTTTCTACATACAGAACCTTCTGCCTCTTTTCAGCAGAAATTCTGCTCATTCACCTCATCTCTTGTGTTGGAGTGCCCTCTTGTGGCGCCTTTTGGGTAGTGCCTTAGTAAACGTGAACACTGCAAAGAAGTCGTATCAGACTGGTTTGTAGTGGAGGAATTTGTTGCCAGTTTCTTTCATCTTTAATCCGTATTCATGTTGTAATGTAGTAGTACCACAATATGGCAGAAACACTATGTTTTGGCACAAATACTTTGATTTAGTATACTTCATCTTCTTCACCCCTTTTCAGCAAAATTTTCATTTTTTTCACCCCTTTTCAGCACAAATTCCAGCTTTTTTGGCTGTATTCAGAAAAAAGACAACTCTTTTCAGCAGAAACTCTGCTGATTCATCTCTTTTCAGCGCAAGTTTCTGCTTCTTTGCCTCTTTTCTGCAGAAATTCTGCTGATTCACCTCTTTTCTGCAAAATTTTCAGCCTTTTCACCTCTTATCAGCACAATTCTCAGCAGCTTCTGCTCATTTCAGCAGAATTGTCCGTCTCTCCACCTCTTCTTTGTAAGAATGACTTTGGCTCAGGGAAATGAATAGCCGCCTTTGAGCAGAAATTCTGCTGATTCATCTCTTTTCAGCGCAACTTATTGCTTCTTTACCTCTTTTCTGCAGAAATTCTGCTGATTCACCTCTTTTCTGCAAAATTTTCAGCCTTTTCACTTCTTCTCAGCAGCTTCTGCTCATTTAGCAAAATTGTCAGTTTCTCCATCTCTTGTTTTTGTGTGAGTGAGTTTGGTTCAGTGAGATGAGCAGCTGCCTTGAGACCAGAAGGACCAGGTTCAAATCCCGGTCATGGCAAAACCTGTTTTCAGTTTTCTCTTTTGTTCTGCCTCTTTTCTGCAGAAATTCTGCTGATTTACCTCTTTTCTGCAAAATTTTCAGCCTTTTCAACTCTTCTCACCGCAATTCTCAGCAGCTTCTGCTCATGTTAGCAGAATTGTCGGTCTCTCCTCCTCTTTTTTGAGAGAGTGAGTTTAGCTCAATGAGATGAGTAGCTCTCTTGAGACCAGGAGGGCCAGGTTTGAATCCTGCTCAGGGTGACATGTTTTTTTTCACCACCATGCAACATTTTGCAACTTTTCAGCTTTTTCAGCTTTTCAGCAGACAGCTTCAGCGTTAAGGCATCCACACAGCATTTTCGCAGGAAATGCAAATTTTTCTAGTTGTGTGGATGCCCTAAAGGGCTTCCACACTATTGAGATCCTGTTTCTCTTTAAACTTTATTCTTCAAGTTGCTCCCCCGTTTTTTGCCGTGGATCTACTCCCACAGTTTTCAGCCGATTTTCTCCGTTCAAACTCTAAACTGTTCTGCTATTTCTGCTAATTCCGGCTATATCTTTTGGTGTTTATTACTATTATACTTTTTAAAATATTACACTTTTTGTGTCCCATTGAAATGAATGGGAAACTTCCACAATTCTGCTAAAACTTCCTTGTTTTTGAAACTTAACTACATCCTCATGCTTTCACCTAGAAACTCCATTCAAACTTTAAAATGTTCTCAGATTATTGGGCTATTCCTGTCTGATTCAGCTTTTTCAGATCTTCTACCGTTTTAATCTTATCTCTCTTTAAGTTTTCAGTTGCAAAATTGTGATTTTTCAGAAAATACATGCGTTGCTATGGTTGCTATGCAATTAAGTCAGAGTGAGTGCTGGTCCGTTCTGAATTTTCTCTTCATGTCTAAACAACTTCTTGCTACTCGCTCAATATCCACTCAACCCCCAAAAATTATACATCAAAACGTAGATATTTTTGCTGGCTTTCAGAAAATGTCACCATCACTGTTGTGGAAGTTACAGATTTTTATCAAATCGCCTCAGACCAACACAAGGTCTTAAAACTCTCCATACAAAGTCAATGGAGAGTCTCTTCAAAATCAGCGCTGGGACTCTCTAATGAGAGGCATTTTCAAATCGTCATATCTCTTAAACAAAGCAAAGTTAGGACATGAGGCTTGTGCCAATATATCTTCAGACATCCCTGATGCTCACAATTCAAGAATTATTTCCTCACCTATTACCGTTTGGCCATGAATTACACTTGTTTGAGGGTAGGAAATTTGTCCCTCGCTCAGAATTCTTCAGATTTCAAACTCTGGAAATGAGGCACTTTTTTCTCTCATCATATCTTTTTGATGGATTTCCACAGAGACCTGAAAATTTCCATGACTGTTCACCAAAGCCTGCTGTTTCTTCCGGTGAAAGAATGATTTTGATGCTCCATATAGATTTAGAGTTACAAAACGTTGTTTGAGGGCAAGTGAAGGCCGTTTTGCTTTGCCCCTACTCAGTTACAGTGTATTACAAGTCATATATCTTCAATAATTTATATTTTATCTCTGAATTAAGGAGACCTGCAGATTCCCCCATCTCTTCTGAACAAAACGGTGTCAGAATGAGCGTTCTAGCCCCTACGGTTAGGAAATTATGGCAATTTGTTCGAGGGGAATCTTGAATGTAAGAAATACACTGAAGAAAACTTATACCTCTCTCTGTGTCTGTGTGTGTAAGTGCTGATTACAGCAGGTGCAGCCAATTTAGCTGACCTAGATATACCAAGCCCAGACTGTTAACAGCTCCTGTTCACTTTACGCTCTGTGTATGTGTGTGTGTGTATCAATATTTCTCCTATGTTAAAGTATTACTCCTCCATAATAGTATTTCTGCTAAATCAAAGTACTTCTACTACATCTTAGTACTTCTGCTCAATCATAGTATTTCTGCTAAATCATAGTATATCTGCCAAATCA
Organism: Oreochromis niloticus; assembly: GCF_001858045.2. Classification (NCBI taxonomy): domain Eukaryota; kingdom Metazoa; phylum Chordata; class Actinopteri; order Cichliformes; family Cichlidae; genus Oreochromis; species Oreochromis niloticus. The sequence goes on from NW_020328528.1 coordinate 159,265, forward strand.
TGGTGTTTGTGCCAAATCATGGTTTTGGGGCAAAACCATAATATTTATTTTATGTTATAGTATTACTACTAAGTGGAGGAATGTCTGTTATGTTATAGTATATTTTGCTGAATATACTATATCTGCCAAATCATAGTATTTATCCCAAATCATAGTATTTATGCAAAATTACAGTATTTCTGCTAAAAAGCAGAAATAGTACCTTTTAGCAGAAATTTCTGTCAAAAGATATTATTTGTTAAAACTTATTATTTCTGCTAAATCATAGTATTTGTGCCAAATCATAGTATTTGTACTAAGTCATAGTACTTGTGCCAAATCATAGTATTTGTACCCAATCATAGTATTTCTGCCATATCATCGTATTTGTGCCAAATCATGGTATTTTTTTTGCCAAATCATGGTATTTGTGCCAAATCATGTTATTTGTGCCCAATTAAAATTTCTCTTATGTTATAGTATTACTACTAAGTCGTAGAATTTCTGTTATGTTATAGTATATCTGCTAATTATAGTATATGTGCCAAATCACAGTATTTATAGCAAGTCATAGTATTTGTGCCCAAACATAGTATTTCTGCCAAATTGTAGTATTTGTGCAAAAACATAGAATGTCTGCAAAATCATAGTATATCTGTCATGTTATAGTATTACTACTAAGGCATAGTATTTCTACCAAATCATAGTATTCCTTCAAAATCATAGTATTACTGCAATTTCATAGTATTTGAGCAAAATCGTAGTATTTGTGAAAAAACATACTATGTCTGCAAAATCACAGTATATCTGTTATGCTATAGTATTACAACTAAGGCATGGTATTTCTACCAAATCATAGTATTCCTTCAAAATCATAGTATTACTGCAATTTCATAGTATTTGAGCGAAATCGTGTTATTCGTGCAAAAACATATTGTCTGTTAAATCACAGTATATGTGTTATATTATAGTATTACTACTAAGGCATAGTATTTCTACCTAATCATAGTATTCCTTCAAAATCATAGTATTACTGCAATTTCATAGTATTTGAGCAAAATCGTAGTATTTGTGAAAAAACATACTATGTCTGCAAAATCACAGTATATCTGTTATGTTATAGTATTACTACTAAGGCGTAGTATTTCTACCAAATCATAGTATTCCTTCAAAATCATAGTATCACTGCAATTTAGTAGTGTTTGAGCGACATCGTAGTATTTGTGAAAAAACATACTATGTCTGCAAAATCACAGTATATCTGTTATGTTATAGTATTACTACTAAGGCGTAGTATTTCTACCAAATCATAGTATTCCTTCAAAATCATAGTATCACTGCAATTTCATAGTATTTGAGCAAAATCCTAGTATTTGTGAAAAAACATACTATGTCTGCAAAATCACAGTATATGTGTTATGTTATAGTATTACTACTAAGGCATAGTATTTCTGCCAATAAGAGTATTTGTACTAAATCATAGTACTTGTGCCAAATCACAGTATTTCTGCCATATTGTGCTAGTTGTGCAAAAACATAGACTGTCTGCAAAATCATAGTATATCTTTTATTTTATAGTATTACTACTAAGTCGTAGACTTTCTGTTTTGTTATAGTATATCTGCTGAATATAGTATATATGCCAAATCATAGTATTTATAGCAAATCATAGTATCTGTGCTAAAACATAGTATTTCTGCCACATTATAGTATTTGTGTAAAACCAGAATGTCTTCAAAATCATCATATATCTGTGATGTTATAGTGTTACTACTAATGCATAGTATTTCTGCAAAATCATAGTATTTTTGCAGAAACATAGTACTTCTGGTAAATCATAGTATTTCTACTAAATAATAGTATTTCTGCCAAATCATATTATTTGTTTCAAATCATAGCATTCGAACCAAATCGTAGTATTTGTGCCAAAACATTGTATTTGTACAAAGTCATAATATTTCTTGTAAATCCTAGTATTTCAATCAAATCTCAGTAGTTGTGCTAAAATGCAGTATTATTGCCAAATCATAGTATTTGTAGCCAAACATATCAGTTCAACTTATTTAACTCTTCTCAACAGCCCAACACCCCTTCTTCACCCCGTTTCAGCAGAATTGTGAGTTTTTTCACCCCTTTTCAGCACAAATCCCAGCTTTTTCAGGTGTTTTCAACAGAAATCTCTTTTTTAGCAGAAATTCTGTTGATTTACCTGTTTTCAGTGCAACGTTCTATTTCTTTACCTCTTTTCAGTAGAAATTCTGCTGATTCACCTATTTTAAGCAGAATTTTCAGCCTTTCACCTCTTATCAATACAAATCTCAGTATCTTCTGCTCATTTCAGAGGAAACCTTTTCACCTCTCCTCTTTTCAGTACAAATTTGAACTTCTGTACCCCTTTGAAGCAGAATCTTTGCCTTTTCACCTCTTTTCAGCAAAAGTTTCTGCTTCTTCACCTGTTTTCAGCAGAATTTTTCAGTTTCTTTAATGCCATGCAATTTTTGCAGCTTTTCATCTTTTTCAGCTTTTCAGCAGACAGCTTCAGCATTACGGCATCCACACAGCATTTTCGCAGAAAATGCAAATTTTTCTAGTTATTCTTCAAGTTGCTTCCGTACGTTTTTCGCCGTAGAACTACTTCCACAATTTTTGTGCTATTTTCACCGTTCAAATTTTAAACTATTCTGCTATTTTTGCTCTTTCCGGCTATGACTTTTGGTATTTTCTGCTATTATACTTTTTAAAATATTAAGCTTTTTTCCTTTAATTTGTCCCATTGAAATGAATGGGAAACTTCTGCAATTCTGCTAAAACTTGCTCGTTTTTGAAACTTAACTACTTTTTCATACTTTCACATAGAAACTCCATTTAAACTTTAAAATGTTCACAAATTATAGGGCTATTCATGGATGATTCAGCTTTTTCATATCTGTTACGGTTTTCATCTTATCCCTCTTTAAGTTTTGAGTTGCAAAATTGTGATTTTTCAGAAAATACATGCGTTGTTATGGTTGCTATGCACTTGGCTTTCAGTGTGCCACTGTAGGTTTCGCAGTCTTCTCTTCATGTCCGAACAACTTCTTGCTACTCGCTCACTTTTCACTCAACTTCCACAAATTATACATCAAAACGTAGGTATTTTTGCTGGCTTTCAGAAAATGTCACTATCATTGTTGTGGGATTTATAGAATTTTGGCAAATCTCCTCAGAGTAACACAAAGTCTCAAAAATCCCCATAGAAAGTCAATGGAGAGTTCGTTTAAAATCACCGCTTGATTTCTGTAATGAGAGGCATTTTCGAGTCGTCATATCTCCCCAACGAAGCGAAGTTAAGACATGAGGCTTGTGCCAATATATCTTCAGACACTCCTGACGCTCACAATTCAAGAATTTTTTTCTCATCTATTAACATTTGGCCATGAATTGGGTTTGTTTGAGGGTAGGAAATTTGTCCCTCGCTCAGATTTCTTCAGATTTCAAACTCTGGAAATGAGGCACTTTTTTCTCTCGTCATATCTTTTTGATAGATTTCCACAGAGACCTGAAAATTTCCATGACTGTTCACCAAAGCCTGCTGTCTCTTACGGTGAAAGAATGATATTGATACTCCAAATAGATTTAGAGTTAGAAAGCGTTGTTTGAGGGCAAGTCAAGGCAGTTTTTGCTTTGCTCTACTCAGTTATGGTGCATTAGAAGTCAAATATCTTTAATAATTCATATTTTAATGATAAATTGTCAACACTTTAAGATTCCCCCATCTCTTCTGAACAAAATGGTGTAAGAATGACCGTTCTAGCCCCTACGGTTAGGAAATTATGGTCATTTGTTTGAGGGGAGTCCTCACTATGAAAAGTAGACAGCACAAATCCTCTCTCTGTGCTGCGTGTGTGTAAAAACAGGTGCACCTGTTTTGGCGGGAAAAAGTACACAGCCTCTCTGATTGGTGGATTCAAATTTAGCAGCTCCCAGGCTGCTTGACTGACCTAGAAACTTGATTTTCTCTCCCTGTGTGTGTGTGTGTGTGTGTGTGTGTCTGTGTGTGTGTGTGTGTCTGTGTTTGTGTGTGTGTGTGTGACAGAGAGAGAGAGAAAGAGAGGGCGAGAGAGCCTTTTTATGGGAGCATCTTATTGTATGATTTAAATTCAATATATTTAGACTGGTTGACTGAATTTGATCCTGTGTGTGTCTCTCTGTGCATATGTGTTTCCATATGTGTCCATATTTGTGATTGTGTGACTGTTATACTTTTTTTTGCTAATTTTTTTCATTTAACAATTACATTTGAGGGACCCTTAGCATGTTCAGGATTTTTTCAGCTGTTCATTTTGCTTTTCCAATTTTTCTGTTTAAGTTATTAATATTGTGCTAAGTCATAGCATTTCTGCTGCTTTTCAGTGTTTGTGCTAAATACAGCATTTCTGCTAAATCATACTATTTCTGCTACTTCATAAGATTTGTGCTAAATACAGTGTTTCTGCTAAAAAATTGTATTTCTGCCAAATATAGTATTTTTGATTAATTATAGTTTTTCTACCAAATCATAGTACAGTTTTTCTGCTTTTTATATGGCTTCTAAGACAACCAATCATATCTGAGGGCTTGCACATTCAAATTTGCATATTGTTGCCTTCATGGCTTCCCGGCCAGCCAATCATACCTGAGGGCTGACACATTCAAATTTCCATATTGGGGCCTACACGGCTTCCCAGCTAGCCAATCATATCTGAGGGCTGACATATTCAAATTTGCATATTGGGGCCTTCATGGCTTCTAAGCCAACCACGGTCTAAGAATGACCGTTTTAGCCCATACGGTTAGGAATTTATGGCTGTTTGTTTGAGGGGAATGCTGACTATGAGAAATAGACTGCAAAAATCCTGTCTCTATCTGTGTTGCGTGTGTACAGGCCTGCGGGAAAAAGCACAAACCCTCTCTGATTGGTGGATTCAAATTAAGCCGCTCCAGACTGCTTGACTGACCTAGAACCTTACAAGAAAAACTAATAACAGCCCCTCTTCACTCCCTTCTCTCCCTGTGTGTGTGTGTGTGTGTGTGTGTGTTAATTATAGCTTTTCTACCAAATCATAGTACAATATTTCTGCTTTTTATAGGATTTGTGCTTAATATAGTATTTCTGCTTAATTATAGTATTTCTGTCATTTTATAGTATTTGTGCTAAATTATAGTATTTCTACTAAATGCAGTATTTCTGGGTAATCACAGTATTTCTATATATTCCTGCCAGCTCCCCAGCAAGTCAATCCTCTGTGAGGACTGTAATATTCAAATTTACATATCAGGGCATGCACGGCTTCCAAAACAGCCAAACATATCTGAGGGCTGAGACATACAAATTTGTATATTGAGGCTTCCGTGGCTTCCCAGCCTGCTGAGGGCAAGTCAATGTTGTTCATGCCTCACCTCTACTCACTTATGGTGCATTACAAGTCAAATATCTTCGGTAATTCACATTTTAATGATAAATTGTCAACACTTGAAGATTCCCCCATCTCTTTTGAACAAAACGGTCTAAGAATGACAGTTCTAGCCCTCATGGTTAGGAAATTATGGCCATTTGTTTGAGGGGAATCCTCAATATGAGAAATAAACTGCAAAAAGCCGGTCTCTCTTTGTGCTGCGTGTGTGTGTGTGTGTGTGTGTGTGTGGAGAGCAGGTTTGTTGGTGGGAAAAAGTAAACAGACTCTCTGATTGGTGGATTCAAATTGAGCAGCACATCCAGGCCGTTTGCCTGTCATAGATACAGCTGAAAATATAAAGATGAAAATAGAAGAAGAAGCTGAGGTGCCACATTTAGCACTTCTCCTAAATTATAGTATTTTTGCTAAATCATAGGATTTGTGTTATCTTATCCCCAGGGCAGCTGTGGCTACAACTGTAGCTTGCCTCCACCAATGTGTGAATGTGAGAGTGAATGAATAGTGGCATTGTAAAGCGCTTTGGGTGCTTTGGATTTATATAGCGCTTTTCAATCTATTATTATATATGCAGAGTGACCAGCACCATGTTATAGGTCTGGTGAACTCCATCATCAGCTCATTGTGTTCAAGAGGAGACACCTCCTATGACTCCAGTCATTTTCACTTTTACCTAATTTTTGTGCTGTGTTTTCTTATGTGCTGGCTGAAGCGTGTATCTCTCTCTCTCTCTGTTACTGTGTGTGTGTGTGTGTGTGTGTGTGTGTGTGTGTGTGTGTGTGTGTGTGTGTAAAAGCCACCCCTGCACTAATTACTCATAGTTGAGAACAGGTCTTTGTGTATTAACAGGTTTACACTCTATGAAACCGATTTTTCTTACAAATATGATTTTTACATTAACATGTGGTTTCACAAAGTGTAACTGTTAAGGCTATAGTTTAGATGGTTGTCTTTAAAACCTTCACTGAAGAGTCTTGTTGGAGACAGCCACAGCTTTTCCACTTAGGTCAGAATTCATATGATTACAACCAATATGTATTAGAATAAAAGAAATAAATGTGCAATGAACATTTCAGGAGTCACTGTTAAAAAGTCTCATGGCAGTGGGGTTAAAGGACCTCCTGAACCTCTGATTCCTGCAGTGCAGTGAGGTGAGCCTCTGCAGCTCCTACTGTCCTGTGAGGATGATTAGGCGATCACCAACACCAGCTCCTTGGTGTTGGTTTTCAGAAGAAGACTGTTCTTATTTCTGCAGTCAGTTAAATAAATCTATCATAATACAGTACATTTTAACATAATGACCTTATGTTTATTTATGTCTTTTAACCATTATTTCAAATTCAAAGAATCCTGTTTGAAACATTTATTAAACTTATAGAATTAAATTTCTGCTAGTTGGTTTTTGTTGCAAAAAAAATCTAGTATAATAATATTTAAATTTACATATATTTTTCACGTTTTCAATGCCAATTGTGTGTAACGGCGAAGTTTCCCACTACCCGTGAATGCCTCTTTCGTACTCTCTGGCTGACTCCTGAATCTCCGCCCACTCTCTGCTTGATCCCTGCCGGTAAGCCTGCTTCTCTGTCTCTCTTTTCTGAAATAAAATGTCTATAAGCTGTTTGAGTGATTTACCCAGTTGTTGTTAGTGACTTATAAAGCCAGTCGAAGTATAAGTCATGTTAAAGTAACACAATGGCTGCTTTTTTAGTGAAACGTTGTAATTTTAGTATTTAAAAGGAGTGTTTAGTATGCTAGCCCTAACAACCTAAGCGCTAACGCCTAGCCTAGCTCCTATAGGCCTAGTGTGAAATTAATATGGTTCATTTGATTGTTTAACACAGTTATTGTGTTAAATTTGGTTCATTCGGTGTGTTAGTGTTTCTGAGTCTCTTAGGGAAGCTGAAGTTAGTTCTCCTCTTCACAAATCAGTCAGTTAAAACGGCCTCATTCTTTAGGTTATAAGGTAATGAGCCGCCATTTTAGAACCACTGATTAGCTGCTGAAGGAGCAGGGTCGGCAACTTCAAAGGAGCCATTTTACCGCCTCTGACTGAAGGCCGGGAGAAAAAGAGTCACGTGCCTGTGCGGGTGTGTCTGTGTTGTGGGTTAATTAACAGAAGGGAGAGAGAGTGAGGATAAAACACATAATATAAGAATAATAACATTTCTTAACAAGAAGAAGTTTTTTTTAATTAATCAATTTTATTTTTTTAGTTAAATTTTTAAGAACTGTTTAACAAACACTTGTTTGTGCAGGTTGTTTTTTAAAATAAAACCTACACCTGCAGCTCTGTGTAACTTCTCACTTTGTGAAAAATTAATGAAATCTAAAAAAGGCCACCTTCAAATAAATAAAATGCAGCGGTGCACCATTAATATTATAAATATGATATGTAGATATTTAAAACAACAGCATATTAAATGATACTGTGTGCAGGTGATATTTTTAGGAAGCAGAATTTGAATGCAGACCAACTCAAATGTTAAAGCCTACAAATATATCACCCAAGCTTTCATTTATGATTGCTCATGCTTTGAAATTGTGATGTCAAAATTTTGATAAAGTGTGCAGTGCTAGGTGTAGCAAATCATTGCTTATGAAATCTACTGTGTTATCTAACAGCACCAAACTAATAGAGCTATCACATAACTGAGAAAATTGTGTGGCTTATTACAAATGGATGAAACCACATTTTACCTTAATGAAGACAGTAATATTTAATAAGGTGTAGAAAAAAGAGTTGAGTTGTTTGTTGCTGTGGTAAACAAAGAAGTGTACTGAATCTTTTGGACTACACAGAGTGATGCAGTATTGACTGTGATGCTGATCTGAGTTGTCTCATTCTGTATTTTTGTGCTTTGTCTTTTGTTACACAGAGTGAACGAGATCTTTGGTTTTGCCTTTGCTGGTAAGTAAACAGTCATTGTAACTGAAGCAGTATGAACCTGACATTGCGTAGCACATTTGACGACTTACATACAGTAGTTTGACTTTTTGTGATATGTTTCCATTTACTGATTGGCAAAAACACAGGATTTGTGACCTGTAGCAGCAAAGCCCCCTGAAAATGTTCCTGAAGTTTAAAAGCCCATTTATGTATGATTTAAATTTCTTATGGCTTATTGAATCCAAACAGTTAAATGTCAGATGTCTTTATCCAGGTGTTCATTTTCTCCTTATGTTTGTGGATTTAAGTAGCAGACAAAACAATGAAAATGTTTTAGGGGAGTCAGTATAAGTGGTTGCTCAAACACTTAAGAGCTGCACAGGTATTGATTTATATTGTCTCTCAAATTCTGCTGTATTACATTAAAGTCAGAACATTGTAGAAGTATTTTGCCTGACTCGGTTTAAGTAATAGCTTTAACAGTAATAAAAACGAAGAGAACCAGAGGTGTGAGTGGACATTGTTAGGTAAATTACAGCCAGTGTGTCTAATTAGTTTATTACTTATTTAGTGAATATAATGTGTTTTAAAATTAAATAGAAATGTTGCCAAAAAGGGACATTGCAACATATATAAATATTCCTAGCAACTGGTACAATGAACGGAATTTTTAGTGTAATATTTTAGGACATTTAATTTTAATCACAAACATTCTGCACGTCTGTTATTGTAACATGTCAATATTTACATGTATTTTAGGATTTGCATATTCATATCAGACTAACCAAAACATGATGAGGTTTTCTGTTGCTTCTGATTTAAAGAATTACTTTGTAATGTTTTTAACCTGAAAGGACATTAAAAGTTTTTTTAAGATTTTTCACACTTTATTAGCACTGACCTGTTGTAGAAAATGTTGGAGCCACAAGGCTTCTGTGTAGGAAATATTTGGTGTATCCTGCACTTGTGCCAACAAATATTGGTGCCTGTTCTTTGCATTTCTGTAGTAATAATGCTTTTATTACATATGCTATAGCCATGTGAGACCCTGCAGTTCTATTATCTCCTCTTTAGACTACAGTAAAATTAAAAAAGCTTAAAGTAATTGAGGATTTTACTAGTTAATTTGTGTCACAGTAAATTGGATTGTGTGTGAAGAGGCTCAACAGTCTGAATCATCAAACAGTGATCTGATGAATTGTTTCCTTTCTCTAGACTGCTGATCTGATCGTCTCAAGTCTGGTAAGTAAAGGTTTTTCTGAGGTGCAGTGCTGGGAAATGTTTCTCATTATAGGAGATTCAGTGTAGTGCTGTGAGTCAGCACAGCTATTGGTGATCATCAAAAGTCATCAAATCCTAAAAAAGTCTGTGTAAACATTTCCAGACCTACAGAGGTCGGTAGGTTATTGTAGCAGTGCATCTTTTTTCACATTAGAGCAGCTCATGAACAGCAGTTTAGGTACAATTAAGTCTTCAAATAGGGGCTTGTGGATTTCAAAAGCTTCTTTCCCTTCATTAAATTAAGTCACTGTCTGAAAACCGCTCTTTGAATTAGTCTTTTATAATTAAAGATTTTGTTGATGACTGGAAAAAATCAAAAGCACAGATACAGCATTCATTTCTGTATTTTATGATTAAATGATCTACAAAGAAATTATGATCATATATATTTTTAATTAGGCCTTTAAATCGGTCATTATAAGTACGTCCTAGATATAGTGGAGTGCTTATGGCTGTGTATTAAACATGCCCCAAATGTGACTGAAATATGTAGAAACAGTATTGTTTACTTTTATGTTAACGGATCTCAAATCCCTGTTTCTGTGTGCCCAGATATTATGATATACTGTTGTCCCAGGTAAGTACACACAGAAACAGGGATTTGAGAACTTTGGGGATTAAGGAACATGTGATGTGGCATGAATTTTAAGCAGGTGGCCTGAAACTGTCTGCTCTAACCTCAGTGTGTGTGTTTTGTTGGACCATATGATATTTACAGTAGGTTATTGTAGCAGCACATCTTGGTTTAAGTTTATAGACACTGTTTGTTTTTATTATGTTAATAGAATGTAAAAATTTCTTTAGAATAGTTCCACCACCATTTTTGAGCATTTTCTATCAGTTCAGTCCAATAATGTACTGTGGAACTCTTCAATATGTAAATGTAAATATGTATGCCCTGTATGTACTGTATTTTTCGGGTTATAAGGCGTATGCAGCTAACCAAATATTCAGATAACTCAAACTATTCAACTCATTCACAGTAACTCTCAACATTTTTCAGTGGTAACACAGAACAATACACTCACTTTTTCTGTTCAGTCCTCTTCCACAAATCTATCAAATTCTTCATGGATTGATCGGTTTGAAATCTGCTTCGTACGCATGTCTCTAAACAGGTGCCAGGTTCTCATACACACACCATAATATTATGTTTAAGGACAATACGAATTACTCCGCGAGGCACCTGACTACTGTAGCTGTAATGCTCCAACAATCCATCAAACGGTGCAGCTTTGTAGCTTTCCAAAGTCGTACTAAAACATTTTGACAGATGTTTGAGCGCCGTGTAGCACAAAATTGGGTTGAGGTCAGCAAGCACAGCCAGAATTAATACATAAGGTAAACTGTTGATTTTTGAGAAAACTAAAGAATTTTAAGTTTGACTTATAGTCCGAAAAATACTTGAAAGCCATGTTTATTGAAAATATACCTAATTCCAGTCTCTTTTTGTCTTACAGGTGACCTGCTGCAGAAAACCCTCTCCCTCTATCTTTGAAAAGCAATTAACAAGCAATTCAGTCTGTCCTATCACTCTCCCTCTCCCTGCTCCATCTTTTTTGACAAGCCATTCTATCTTCTATCATTTCTCCGCCATGAGCTCTATCTAATTTGACAAGCTTAAACCTGTGTTGACAAGAAACCAAGTTTGACAAGAAACCAAGTTTGACAAGAAACCAAGTTTGACAAGAAATTGAAGTTACCACAACTTCGTCGATCTGTTTTCAGAAATCTGAGAGATCTCCGCTCTCACTGCTCCATCTTTCCTGTCGTTAAACTCTCTCACATCCAGTCATTTTGCTGGAAATTACAAGTAAAAAGTTGAATATACAGTAATAGAATTACACTACAGTAGAACTCACTGTAGAAACTACTTACAGAGCCCTACATTTGTCATTTTAATTTTGCATTACACTTTGAAATAAACAGTGATAGTTTGGCTTACAAGTGCAATTTGATCAATTATATAAACCTATATACACCTTTTTTGAGATATTTGTAGTAAGATAATCTGGTTATTTTGTAATTCAGACTCTTATATTCACATAAATATTAAATTTGATTCAAATACATTTTTCAAGTCTGTTTCATTGGTTATAACATTTGACTACAAGTTTATACTATTATTATTTAAGGACAAACCCTTTTTTGTCACTCAGTGTAAGTGTTCAGTTACAATTGTCATCTAGAGGCTGCCCTGAGAACCCAGACTTCCTGTTTCCTGACTGCTGCAGAACATCCAGCTGAAGAATCCCCATAGCCTGTCATCTGATCACCACACCATCACAGCTCCTCATATTTGCTTTAAATTTTGAATATCTGAAAGATTTACACAAAGTGTACTTAAAAGCTAAGAGTTTTATTATAGCCTGTTGATTGATTGTTGAGATTTATTCTGCATATTACATTACAGAAGTATAGACCTATTTGTTATCCAGTCTGGTTAAAAAAAAATAGAAGTAATAATATACAGTTTTTGAAAAAGCTACAATAAGACAGACCAAAGTGTTTTTAAAGAACTTTAAATAAGTTAAACTAAATATTGAGTTTGTATTTAAGTGAGCCTTTTACATCAATTCTGATAAATCTCTGATTTAACAGTCATTAAAGTCATTAGTTTTTCAGTGTTTACAGGTTGACTTTTGTTTACATTTGTGTATACATATAAGTTCCAGCAGGGGCGATTCTAGGATCAGAGCTTTGGGGGTGCTGAGCACCCAGAGAGCTGCCCATCCAGGCAAGGCAAACTTTACTCGTCACGATGAGACTTCTTCCCTGTTTCTGTCAGTCCCTGCATCCTTAAATGTCTCCAGTTGTCCCGAGTTCCCTCTGACTGTCCCATTGGTGCATTTAAACCTGTTCCTCCCTGTCCTCGTCAAATCAAATCAAATCACTTTTATTGTCACGTCACATGTGCAGGTACACTGGTACAGTACATGTGAGTGAAATTCTTGTTCGTCTCGTCGTCTGTTGTCTTCATCTCCATTATCAGTCATCATAATTTTACCATCTCAGTGCAAGTCTGCAAATTTCTTTATTAAATCATAAGATTCTTAAATTCATCAAGTCTCTCTCTGCCTGGGTCCTCGTCACAAAACATGACATCACTGTTTTGTACATTTTAACACAATTTAATCCCCACATTTGTGAAAGAAAAGCAAAACACTTTTTTGAAAAGTTTGTAACAAAACCATCAAATCTGATAAAGGTTATTTAAATGCTGCTAAAGTCGACTACTGCTAAAGAAGAATGGATTGGAATTTGAAAAAAACAAACATATCCTAACCTTAATTACTGCGGAAGAATAATGAATGATGCTCATAGTGAGTAAAAAGTAAACTGAGTGCAGTTTTTGGACAGAGATTCACTTTTAATGTGTATGTATAATACAATACAGATACATAAAAAATACACTCCAAAAATAGAAGAGTCCTTGAAATGTACAAAATATTATTAAAAAATTTGAAAAATAGAGACACCTTGGCCTCTGGTACAATGTATGAAAAGATCTTTAGTGCAGATACTACTATGGCCCTGCAGATTTTTTCTTTTCTTTTAACCTATGTCGCCTCACCTTGAGGTTGGCAAATCTGTCTATCACATTTTGGTGGTCAAGTCTCTCAAGCATCTCTTTCTCAACTGACATCACAGCCAGGTGCTGGAGTCTGTTTTGACTCATGGTACTTCTCAGCCAGGTATGGAGCTGACGCAAGACACTAAAAGACCTCACAGCTACAGCTGCTAACTGAGTTTGTTAGGGCAAGCTGAATAACAGTTTTCAGTGTGGGGAAGATCTGATTATCCAGAAGATTGTACAATGTTAACATATCTGGGATGGCACCAGCCTCACTCTTGAGCCTCAAAACGTTTTTGGCAACCGTGACTTCCTCTGACTGAAGCTCAATATGGTAATGCAGTGCCAGGGCTGACAACCCAGTTTGTTTTGCAGATTCTGTATAGCAGCTTTAATATAGGGAGAACACAACTTCCAGATTGTATGAGTAAAATTAGTTGGGTTTTTTTCTTTGTCAGTTTAACAGTTTCTGTTTTGCCTGTTAGTGTTCCCTGTCTGTTTTCTTACCTGGTTCTTCCTGATCTTGTACTTTCTCCTCATGTTCTCCTCTTTCCTCTCTCCCTCTTTGGACTGACAATCATACACAAATAGATTGTATTCAATTAGATTAAATAAAATACTATTAAGATCACTAATAAAAAAAAAAAGTCCTCTCTCAGTGTACTTTCAACCAAAAGGCAAATAACCAAACCACATGTACATCTAATAAAGGATATAAATACTGAAACACTGATCCAACATTATCCTTTATTGATGGATCATTTGATCCTACACTTTTACCTGAATGTGGCTCCTTTTTTTTGAAAAAACTTCCTCATATCCATTATGAACCTGGCTATCTCTGTACACAAACACACACACACACACAACAGGAGTTATAAGGTTAATGGGCATCCAGTCAGTTAGCTAGTTAGTACCTTGGGTTTAATATCGGCACGTGCACATATGACAAAATAACCAGTTTCTCTCATTTACATTTCAAACAGGACAGTGGTAACAACAGCAGGCTACGGACAATGTTAAGTTTTAGATTTTAAATAGACTGTATAAATTTCAATGGTAGCAACAGGACAATGAAATATCGCTGATTTTACTACAGAGTAGGACGGATTGTAGGGTAGCAAACATAGTCGGGAAACACGTTTTCTACACTGCAGGTTACCTGGGTGTAATGTTTTTCAGCTAAAAAGAAACATGGCCTGACTCCTACCTAACTATATAAAGAGTAACTGAAGGTTAAATGCAGCTAATATGTCCTGTTTTAAGGCAGGCGCTTCCACGTCCGCTCTGCTGCGTCTCAGCCACCATCGCTCTGGCAGCAACGGAGCTAGAGCCAGAGTAGGGGAAAGACGAGCTGGAACAAACCATTTTCGGAGGGGGGAGGGGTTATCTATACTTTCGTTGTTAAAATGTTCCATCTCAATTACGTACTGTAAGCTTTTTATATTTTTAGTAGTGTGTCCCACAAACAGCAAATATTGTCAAAAAAAAAAAAAAGTAAGAAATCTTTGGGGGTGCTTTGATTCATTTTGGGGGTGCTGAAGCACCCCCAAAAATGGGCTAAAATCGCCCCTGAGTTCCAGTTTGTACTTCGACAAAATGCCAAGAAAAGGTCAAAGGTCGCAGTCTCAGAAGCTTAGATGGCAAAAGCAGCGAGAACAGGTAAATGTTTCTCAGACCGATGAGCAGGTAAAGGTGTCTGTTACAAGTATTCCCAGTCCAGAAGTGCAGAGCAGTGCTCAGACAGCCACGGTGTCTTATGCAGATGTGGTAAAGAGAGGTGTTCGCTCAGCATATGTGCCAGATGCTAAAGTACAGCAGGTAATTCAGACTGAACCCCAGGTAACTGTGCAAACGCAGCATGATGGAGAAGCTCCAGGACCATCTCATGTAGAGGTTACAAACAGTGAAAGTCGTCCACGAGTGAGTAGCATCCGTGCATCCCGAAGCCAGGCCTCTCCTAAGTATGGAAAGTACAGGAATCAGCAATGCATGGCTAACAGTTTGGTTTTCCTGTCATTCTTACACGAGGATGAATTCATTACGAGAGCAGATCTTAACAGTGTGTTGGACAAAGGCCATGCCGTGTATTCAGATGCCAGAAAGAGGTTTGTGAACAGTGTGTTTCTAGCCTGCGATGAGCTTCCCACAGTGGTCCGCAGCCGCAGACACAAGTATCAAGTGGACATGTCTCAGTTTGCTCATTACGGCACATTCGATGGTACAGATCATCTTCCGAGCCTTGAACAGGGACTACAGTGTTTGGCTTCAGCGGTTCGCTATGCTTTGCTAGTCATGGGAGGAAACGTCATTGCAGTTTGCAGGCTGACTTCAGGTGAATATGCATATTTTGACCCTCACTCACGTAAGTCTACAGGAATGCCATTGTCACTAGGTGTAAGTGGTGGAACTGCAGTTATGTTAAAATTCACACGTCTTAACGACATGACTGACAGGATCAAATGTTTGTACCGAATGTTTAGCATCGCACCAACCAGCACTTATGAGCTACAGCCTGTCGAGTTTCACAGTGAAAACGCTGCTGACCAAAGAGATGCTAATCAAACCACCGAATACAGACAAACAGCTGCAAGTGTTCCAGCCGCAGCTTTAAATGAACCTGTCCATGAATTAAATTCCCAAACGACCACTGAGCAGACACGGAAAACTGTTACGGAGACTGTAATCACTGAAGTGACATCATCCAGAGTGGATTATTCAGATGAGACAGCTGCTACTGAAAACAAGAATCGTCCTTCTGATTATTTACAGAAAGAAACCTCTGCATCTTCTGTGAGAGAAACTCAGGTAATATCAGATGCTGTTCCTCAGAATGATTCAAACACTGTCTCCTGTTCAACTAAGGCAACACAGGAACGGCCACATAAAATTTTGAAACGTAATAAACAGGAAGCACAAAAAATGAGGAGAAGGTCACTGGCCCAACAGAAATTACCACAAAGAAAGGAAAATCAGAAAAGGAAGGAAAGGGAGATGTACAGTTGTGATGAAAGCTTTAAGCCAAAGAAAAGAAATTCCAGTAGAAAGTCTAATGATCCAGATCACAGACAGAAGAAGAGAGTGTACAAAAATAATCTGTATAAACTAAATGCTACATATAGAGAGAAACAGACAGAACATTTGAGAAAGATCTATAAAGAAAGAGATGATTTTAAGGAAAAACAGAAGGAGCAAATGAAAAGGCTGTATAGAGAAAGTGCTAAAATTAGAGAGAAAAAAAGGGAATGTGTCATAAGGACATACAAAGACAATCCTATATTCCGAGAAAAGCAGAAAGAACATATAAGGAGAACATATAGAGAGTCTTCTATATTCCAAAAAAAGCAGAAAGAACGTATAAGAAGAACATATAGAGAGTCTTCTATATTCCGAGAAAAGCAGAAAGAACGTATAAGAAGAACATATAGAGAGTCTTCTATATTCCGAGAAAAGCAGAAAGAACGTATGAGAAGAACATATAGAGAGTCTTCTATATTCCGAGAAAAGCAGAAAGAACATATGAGAAGAACATATAGAGAGTCTTCTATAATCCGAGAAAAGCAGAAAGAACGTAGAAGAAGAACATATAGAAGTTCTGTTGAATTCAGAGAGAAACATAAAGCCTGCATGAGGTCATATGTATATAAACTATATCAAGAAAGTGAAGAATTTAAAAAGAAAAAACTATCTTACATCACTAAACGTTATGGAGAAGAGAGACAATTTCAGCAACAACACAAAGAGAATATGAGAGAACGAATGAGAGCAAAATATTGGAACGGTTTTTCTTTTAGACAGATGCATAATATCAGATGTGCAATGAATATAAAAAGAAAATATCGTCAGATGCATCGACCAGCTGAAAGCTTACAGTGTCATCCAGATAACAGTTTAATGAATGAGGCCATATCTCGTTTCAGATCAAACATTAAGTCAGCACCATCCTATGTTTGTACTGTTTGTCTCAAAGCTTCTTTTCCTAATCAGGTTAAAATCTGCAAAAGAACAAATTACTCAAAACACCAAACTGTAGCTCAGCAGTGTCTAACTGGTAAATTTGTTCATATGTGTGATGAAGCATGTAATGATCACTGCAGCTTTCCTGATGAGAGAAAAAAGGAGTATATCTGTCACACGTGTCACAGTTCCCTCAAAAGTGGACGCACGCCAAGGCTTGCTGCTGTCAATGGTTTAGATCTGCAGGATATTCCAGCTGAACTGTGTGATCTCAACATTCTGGAGAGACATCTGATTGCCAAATGCATCCCATTTGCAAAGATTATTCCACTTCCAAAGGGCAGACAAAGACTCATACGTGGTAATGTGGTGTGTGTACCATCTGAAGTCCAACAAACAGTTGACTGTTTGCCTCGGCTCAGAAACCAATCACAGATAATGAGGATCAAGTTGAAAAGACGACTGTGCTACAAAGGCCATCAGCTGTTCCAGACTGTCACCTGGTCTAAACTGATCCAAGCCCTGCGTAAACTCAAACAAATTCATCCACAGTACACAGATATTGTTATCAGAGATGATGCATTGCTTTGTGATCCCACGTTACCTGATGATGACAGCAGTGATGAAGCCAGCATGGCAAGTGATGATTATAATGAAGCAGATTTAATGGAAATTGACAACTATGAAAAAGATGCCCTTTTGTGTGAAACTGAGTCTGAAAGTGAACAAGCTATTAATATGCAATCCTGTGATGAACAACCAGAGGAACAAAATCCAGAGGAACCAGAAAGTGATTTGAACAATGGAGGTTTTGCTCTAGAAAGTTGCCTGCAGCCTGTAGACATTTCAGAAGAGATTCTCTCTTTCACTGATAACACATATTGTGTGGCTCCTGCAGAAAGAAACAATCCTGTTAGCTTCTTCAGAACTCCTCATTTGGAAGCCATGGCATTTCCTGTGCAGTTTCCTACTGGTCAGAATACATTGGATGAAAAGAGACGTCTTAAACTCACACCAAGTGCTTACTTCAAGTCAAGGCTTTTCAACATTGATGCAAGATTTGCTAAAGATACAAATTACCTGTTTTTCTCACAGTTTGTCACTGAAATACACTTGGCTAATTCCAGCATGACAATACAACTAAGGAAAGGTAAAACTATGACCAAAGATGGACGCAAAATCACATCAGGAATGTTACAAAGTAAGACAGAAGTAGAGAAGCTGGTAAGAAATAAAGATGCAATCAGATTCATGCAGCCACTCAGAGGAACTCCAGCTTACTGGCAGAAAACTACAAGAGATCTATTCAGTATGGTTCGTCAAATAGGAACACCTCAGTTCTTTGTCACTTTCTCTGCTGCTGAGATGAGATGGCCTGAAGTGATTCAAGCAATAAAGAGACAGCAAGGTGAAGAGGTTGATTTTGAAGCCCTGGACTGGTCAGAAAAGTGTGAAATTCTAAGATCAAATCCAGTAACCACGATGCGAATGTTTGATAAGCGTGTTGAGGCTTTGTTCAGAGATTTGCTTTTTTCTCCTGCACAGCCCCTTGGTGAAATCATTGATTACTTTTACAGAGTTGAGTTTCAGCACAGAGGTAGTCCGCATATACACATTTTGCTGTGGATTCGAGAAAAGGTAGAAGTAGATGTGGATGACGACCAAACTGTCTGTGACTTTGTGGACAGATACATCTCAGCTCAACTCCCTGATCCAGAAAAACAGCCTGAACTGCACAAAAAAGTTGCTGAACTACAAAAGCACAGCAAAAACCACACAAAAACATGCTTTAAGAGTGTAAACTCTGGTTGTAGATTTGGGTTTCCAAAACCGCCATCCACAAGAACAATGATTGTGAGAAAGGATGAGGATTCAGACACTGAAGCTGCAAAAGCCAAACTCAGACCTTTGTTGAACCTGCTGAAGGAACCTGAAGCTGCTTCTCTCACCATAGAGCAGATTCTGTCACGATGCAACTTGACAATGAATGAGTATGAGCAATGCCTCCAAGACATAAACAAGAAAACAGCTCTTATTCTGAAACGTGACCCAAAGGACTGTTGGATCAACAATTACAACCCACACCTGCTTGAAGCCTGGAACTCTAATTTAGATGTCTCGTTAATATTGAATGCCTATTCATGTATAGAATACCTCTGTAAATATATAACGAAGAAAGAATCTGGCCTCTCTGAATACCTGAAGACAGTTATTGATAACTCTGATAAGAACACGGTCAATGAATGTGATGAAATGAGAGCTGTGATGCAGGCTTATTCAAAAAAGAGAGAAATCAGCGCACAGGAGTGTGTGACTCGAGTCTGTGGCCTAAAAATGAAAAAATGTTCCCGCAGTGTTGTATTTGTACCAACAGATGATAACCCAGTAAAAATGAGTCGCCCGATGAGCTACCTGGAATCCACAACACATGACAGTTGTAATATTTGGATGACAAGTTTGAGCGATAAATACAAATGCAGACCTGAGACACCAGAATATGAGGAAATGTCCCTGGCTGATTTTGCTGCCTTGTGCCGGTTGGTGAGTGGTCCAAATGAAGGAAAAGATGTGCTTCCTCTTCTAAACCAGCTTGGATTTGTACAAAGGTGAAAGAATGATAAACCAGCTATAATCAGATATTACCACTGTTCACAAGAAAAAGATCCTGAGCAATATTATGGTCGACTGTTGAGACTTTACCTTCCACACAGATCAGAGCAGGAACTGAAACCACAAGGGTTCCAAACCTATCAGTCCTTCTACAACTCAGGTTTTGTGCGACTTCCATGTTCAGACCACAGTGAGTCTGTGAAAAGGGTTGTGAAGAGAAATAAAGACAAGTATGAGAAGAAGTCTGAGGATATTGAGAGTGCACTGGAAGAGTTTGAACAAAATAGGGATGTTGTTATTGATGAATGGTGTAATCTTGCTCCTGAATCTGAAGTTGTGAGGTTGCAATGTGATGAGAATCTTCCTGAGAGACATTCTGATGATGAGAACGAACAGGAGAATGTCCCTGACTACAGTCGTCAGTCTGATGCTGTAACAGAGATCAGAGCCATCAGAGAACAACCTGCAGTCGATCCAGCTGTGGTACGTGTAATGTATCAGAATCTGAACCAGAAGCAGGCCTGCGTGTTCTATGCTATAAGAGACTGGTGTATTCAGCGAGTTTGTGGTTTGAACCCAGATCCATTTTTCTTCTATATCAACGGTGGTGCAGGAACTGGAAAGTCACATCTGATTAAATGTATTCACTCTGAAGCATCAAAGATCCTGAGCAGACTGCCTGCTAATGCAGAAGAAGCTGACATATCAAATTCAACTGTTTTACTGACGTCATTTACCGGGACAGCAGCTTTTTCTATCAATGGCTCTACGTTACATTCCCTACTGAAACTACCCAGGAGTCTGAAACCACCCATTCAAGGACTTGGTAACCAACTAGATGAAGTCAGATGTGAGCTTATAAATGCTGAAATTATTGTTGTTGATGAGATTTCAATGGTTTCAAAACCCCTTTTTGCTTATGTGGATGCAAGACTGAAACAAATCAAAGGCACTCAGAGACCTTTTGGTGGAATGTCAGTTTTAGCTGTTGGAGATTTTTACCAGCTGCCACCAGTGCGACAGTCTAAACCTCTCTGTGTTTACGATCCAGAACAGATTGACCTATGGCAGGAACATTTTCAGATGATCACTCTAACCGAGATCATGCGTCAGAAAGATGATGTGGCCTTTGCAGAGATGTTGAACAGGATTAGAGTGAAAGAAAAGACAGATGAGCTTTCTCAGTGCGACAGAGATTTGTTGTGACAGGCTGTGACTGCACCAGAAGAATGTCCAACTGAGGTCTTACACATTTATGCCACCAACAAGAGTGTTGAATCCCACAACACAGATACGCTCAAGAAGCTTCATTCAAACATTATAATCATCAATGCAGACGATTTCCAGAAGGATAAACGTACAGGCAGAATGGCACGAAGAGACAGACCATTTACAGGTGGGCGAAATGATTTACCCGACACCCTGAATGTTGCTGAAGGAGCTCGAGTGATGCTGACCAGAAACTTGGACACACTAAACGGTTTGGTCAATGGTGCTTTTGGTATACTGATAAAGGTGGTGAGATCTGAAAATGATGGACACATAATTAAACTGGGGCTCAGAATGGACAACCGGCAGTCTGTAAGAAACACCCGCAGTGCTAATGCAGCATCTGATGATCTGATTTATATTGAAAGAGCAGAGGAGAGTCTGAAGTTTAAAGGAGCGGTACGCAGACAGTTTCCTGTAAAGCTAGCATTCGCCTGCACAATCCACAAAACCCAGGGTCTTACAACACAGACAGCTGTAGTTTCAATGAAGAACATTTTTGAACCTGGTATGGCTTATGTTGCTCTCAGCAGGGTGACGTCTCTCAGTGGACTCTATTTACAGGACTTGGATGAGAAAAAGATTTACGCCAATCCCGAGGTAACTGCAGCGCTCCAAACCATGAGAGAAGCCAGCGTTGAGGAAATGATGCCTCTTCTTCAGGTCAGAGAAACAGCCAGCAGACCTGACACTCTTACACTGATCCATCACAATACGGAGGGTTTGCCATCTCACATCAGTGACATCAAGAGTCATCATGAAATGTGTTTAGCAGATGTTTGTGTCTCACAGAGTCTCACCTCCAAGGCTCCTTTGTTGCAGACAGTCTTCATTTGGACGGCTACACCATGTTCAAACGCAACAGACATGTGTCCTACACAAACTTCCTCACATGGCCAGCAGAAGTGGTGGTGGAGTTGTTGTGTATTTGAGAATCATTTCAGGTTCAGGTAAAACAGTATCTGCATAATGTCACTGATCTTGAGTTCTTAGTGTTAAAGGTTCAGGCTCCATTCCCTGCGCTCATTGCTGTTGTGTACAGACCTCCAGACTACAGTTGACACCATTCATGCAAAACCTGGTAAGTCTTTTAGATTCACTTGAAATAATGGACTGTCACGCAATAATTGTGTGTGGAGATTTAATGAGAACCAGTTACAGAGTGGAAGAAAACAGATTCTGGAGCAGTTTCAGTCGAGAGGGTATTCACAGCTGATCACTTCTGCCACTACAGACAAGAACACCCTGCTTGACCTTATTTTTGTTTCTCAGCCACAGCAAAGTCTCTATTCAGGTGTTCTGAGGACATATTACAGTTACCACAGCCCTGTGTTTGTGTCCTGTCCTCCAGCCAATCATGAAGTCGTCTGGTGAGTTTGAAACAATTACAGATCATGTTTGTTACAGAGTTTACTGATTGTAGAGCATTAAAAAGATTTTCATTGAAAAATCTTATTCTTCATATTGTCTTCCCTACTTGTCTGTAAGAAGACCCTTTCTATTGCAATGTTATTAATCATTTCACCAATCATGGCTGTACTTCATGCAGAGCTGGGAGATCTGCTTTCTGTTATCATGCACCTCAGATCTGAAATATGCTGCAAAAGTATTAAACGGACATAATTTATTTTTTATTCTCATGTTTTAAATGACTAAATCTACTAATGCATTTTTTCATGGATGTTAATTGTCATCTCCTTTTTTGATACTTTTTTACTCTGATGTATGTATCTCAACAAACGAGAGCTTCCCCTCAAAGGGCTTTCAAATATGAAATAGTAAATAAATAAATCCCAGATAAATGCAGGTATTTATTATGGGTCACATGAATAATAACAGAAATTATATTTCTTGATTATAGTAGATTTTGTAGAATCAAACATTTGGGAATGAATGAGTTTTGCTTATCATGTTTTACAGGTAAAAAATGTTAAAAGTTTTAAACTATCTTTAGGCTACCAGAGATGTCTATAATGATACATTATGTAGAGAAAACATTTTTACAGCTTACAGAATATATATTAAATCTGATTTAGAAGTACATGGAAAGTTTCTGCATCCATTTCTGACTTGCCTTTATCCGGTGGGTTTGGGTTTGGGTGGATAAAGGCCAAGTCAGAATTCTCTGAGCAGCTGGAAAAGCTGCTAATAAACAAAGACATCAGAAAGCGGGGCTTTAGGTGTAGCCCCGCTTTCTGCCACCTAATTAGATTAGTAACTGACACCCATACCAGCATACATAGACACTTGGGGCTGAGATGGGTGGGTGGGAGGGTGGGTGGGTGGTGTTAAAAGCACTTTATGTTTTGTAGATGTATTTTTTCAGACAGGGCACACACAGTTCTGTTTCCTTTGTGGGAAAACCTTCGAACTTCACCATCCTCAGCTGAAACAACAACATCTTAACACCATCTTCATGAACTGCTGAGCCAAACCTGATCCATCAGTGCTGGACTGCACAGATAACTACATGCCACAAGGAGACTGCTGTTTTATGAACTGCCATACCAGTGTGTCTTCAATGGAGAAGATGACACACCCATCACCTGACCTCCTGCCTGATCTGGAGACCATCATCATGCTGCCACACTACACACCTCTAAGACCATCAATGATGACTGATACTGAGGAAACTGTATTTCCTGTCAGAGATGCTCAGTGATCCTCAGAGCAGAGAGAGGTATGATTCTTTATCTTTGATTAAAAAATGTCATTGCTTTAATTCATTTAATTAATTTAATTCTGTTTATTGCATAAAGAATTACACACTCAAATGATTATACTTGTTGACACTTTTGAGTTTTAATTCACATTATGGATTACAAATCTATGCTTTTTCTACTCTGTCTCTCTGTGCAGGTATGCTGTCTTCTGAGTTCTTCAGTTCCCAACTGAGACATTCAAACCTCATTGCAGAGCTCATGTCTTTCCTCACCATCATGTGAGTGTGAGATTGCTCTGGATTCTGGTTATGTGGCCTGCAGCACCTATAAGGTATTTCAACATTGTTAATTTTATAACTTATTTCTAATAAACACAAATAAAATGTTCCTTTTTCTGTATTTTTTTTAGAACAAGCTCGTCCTGTGTGCTGCATTCCAGCTTCTTAGACTCTACGCAAGTGGACAGAGTATCAGTGCTTGGCCACTCTTACAGACACCGACTTCTGTCAACTCATGCTACTGATCAGGCACCTCACTCCAGGAAGACAGAGGGCTGCAAGCCTGTCATCGTTTCCAGTGTGGCTTGTATTCTTGGGGTAGCATCAGATTTTTCCCACAAATATTCAAAGGTAACACTTATTTTAAGCTTAGTTATTAAATCAAAAGTCTTCCCTTGTGTTAATTTTTTAATTTTTTATTTTACATTTATATGCAGTGATCGGATGTGGTGGAGCTTTGTTAACTGTGTGGAAAACATCTGTTTTACAATGAGGCTGTAAGGTGACAGTTTCCATGTAATTTCAATCATTTGACTAAGCAAAAACATGTTTGCAATTAACATATTTTTTTCAGTTTTGTCTTTTGGATTTATGGTTAACATTCCTCTGTGACAGCAAATACTAAACTGGTCCAAGTAACCAGCATATCATTGGTCAAAGACAAAAAGGACCACATGTCACACTAGCAATGAATTTTGACTGTGTTGTGTCACCAGATTTAACAACAATATCAGACATATGAAACTGAACTCTGGATTAATGTGCAGATGTTTTTGTGTTTTTTTTAATTGTTGAATAATTATTTTGTAGGACAAACCCAATCTATTTACCCAAACAATGTAACTTGTTTGGGTAAATAGTGGATTAATATATCTAATTTATAGTATAGCAAGCTGAATTCATACAAACACACAGCTCTAAATCTTGAATTGTAGGATGTACAAAATGATCATGTGATTATTATGACATTTAAATAACTATATCTATTGAACCATTACACATATTCTTTATAGAAATTACACAATCTCAAAATGTGAAAAAAGAAATGTTTAAGAGAATAAATAATGTGTGTTTGTATGAATCCTGCCTTAGTATGGGTGTCAGTAACTACATTAGTAAGAGTAGGTCTAACAGTGGTTTTCCACATCTGCTCTAATATGTATAGATAATGGGTCAGACATAAAGTCATTTTGAAAAGTTCATAAAGGTCACATCCATTTATATGTGTTCTCTTATCATTTATATCAGTCACACAGCTGACTTGAGTTTTGATCAGAGTAGAACCATAACATTCATGCTAATGGTTCTACTGTTTACAGTTACTTTATGATGGATTTCATCCTGGTCACAGCACTATGTGAAAGCTGTTAGAGGTAAAGTTAACCCAATTAATACTCATCATAAGTCACTCTTTAACGCAAAGCAGTGATTATTTCACTGTAATTATTCCACAATAATGTTCTTTATTTGATCCTGTTTCTTTAAATATGCACATCGATTGTTCAGCTGTGTGACTCTCTACACCTCAAATATATCACAATGTGGACTTCATTTCGACAGTATTTGTAGATTGGTACCATATTTATCATAAAATCAGGAAACTGTAAACTAATTGAAAAAATGAAGCTTCTGAAAATTTTTAATGTGGCATTGGAACATGTTGTTTATCCTTGCCAAATGGTATTTCCACAAAACTCCAGCAAATCAGAGGATATATTTTTCTCTCTCACTTGCTGTTTATATATGTGTATATTTTTGCAGTTAATAGCCTATCATGTGTCTGCGCATCTTAGGGACATAAACATAAACATGGAAAACAAGGATATGTTCACAATTCCAACAGATGCTTCAATTGTTTGTATAGATGTTAGATTCATTTGATTTGCATTTTCTATTAATATTTTTCTGTTTGTCCCAAATGGGATTTTTATTTCTGTATGCCATTACTGTAATCACTGGAAACAACTGAGTAAATATTTTGTATCATATTTTTCTAAAAATATTTGAATGTTCAACTTTTCTACTACTGGTTTTCTACTTTCTAAACTTTCTTCCACTCTTTGGCATTTCAATAACATTATTTTGGGGTGTTTTTATCTCTGACCGCAGCATCTTGTACATTTATTACCTAAATGTTGTTTGTGTGGGTTTTGGTTTTTTGGTTTTTTTTTTTGGTTTTTTTTGCCATTTTTAGATTTCACCAGCTGTGTAAACTCTGCATTTACCTTGGTTTTGTTCCACATCAGTTTATCTGCTGGCTGATTTTCTTCCTTTTCTAATGTTTCTGGTCATTTTTAACAGTTAAACAAGTAACTTTGAGGTTACTTCAGCCTTTCCAGCTGTTATCTGTTGACAGTTTTGCCTAATTATTACATTTCTGCAAAATTATAGCAGTTCTGATAACTTGTAATATTTCTGCCAAGTTTTTAATTTTCTACTAAATTATATTATTTTTGCTAGGTTACACTACTTTTGTTTATTATGTTATGTTAAGTTATGTTATTCTAAATTATTTCATTTCTGCTAAGTTGTAGCTTCTGGTAAACTACAACATTTCTGCTGAATTGTTATGTTTCTTCTAAGTTATTGCATTTCTGCTAAGTTATTACATTTTTGTTTACTTGATGTTGTTCTGCAACGTTATTAAATTTCACAACTTTTTAAACACTGACTTTGATTTCTTCAGCTTCTTCAGCTATTTTCAACTATTTTCAGCAGACAGCTTCAGCTTTAAGCATCCACACTGCATTTTCGCAGGAAATGCAAATTTTTCTAGTTATGTGTGCCTATGCCAAGAGGCACACATATTACTATTCCTCGGATTTATTATGTGTGCCTATGCCAAGAGGCACACATATTACTATTCGTCGGATTTATTATTCTTATTATGTGTGCCTATGCCAAGAGGCACACATATTACTATTCGTCGGATTTTATATTATTATGTGTGCCTATGCAAGAGGCACACATATACTATTCGTCGGATTTATTATTATGTGTGCCTATGCCAAGAGGCACACATATTACTATTCGTCGGATTTATTATTCTTATTATTATTATTATTATCCATCTTCCGCCTAAATTTCGCACGTATCACGCCCCGCAGTTTTGAGACAAGCTTCATATATGTTACTCATTTTGTGCGGCCGGATCTGGAATGGTGTGCTATGACTTTTGGTGTTTATGAATTTTATAGTTTTTAAATATTAATATTTTAGTGAAAATTTTCCCGCGCTCCTCTGCCAAACAGTTTTGACATTAGGATTACATATGTTAGATCATTTTGTGCGGCTGGAGCTGGACTATTATGTTGTGACTTTTGGTGTTTATGACTTTTATAGTTTTTTAATATTAATATTTAGTACAAATTTAGGCCAATTCATCTTTTGGCGCCAAATAAACAGACTTCATTTGTGGTGTCTTGGCTCTCTCTAGTGGTATACCGGGAGTAGTACAGCCGAAAAGATTTATCCTTGTGTTGAAAACTCCATATCCCACAATTCATAGCACGCCTCTACAGAGTGAACAATGGCGGCCACCACTTCGTTTTATATGTCTTTTATTCGTGTTTCTAGGTCACAAAAAAACTTTTAAGATATTTTCAGGCGAGAATGTAGGTGTAAACTTCAAATATCTGCTTGTTTTATCAAGACATCCCATATTTAGCGACAGTGCTCTGACGACGTTGGTCCTGCCTGACAGCTAGCCGGCTACCTAGCTAGCTGCCGCACTTGGCTGCAAATGGATAGCGAGGGACTCTCTCTGTCGTTTCACCTCCCCGGTCTCTCGCAAATGCTCGCACAGAATCGGAGTTACAGCTGGATGTGGAAAAAATAACTGAGTTGTTGGTGGTGCTATAATGCGGAGCTACAACAGTGGGCAGCTATCCACCGGTGTATGACAGAAAGGACATGCCGCGACCGACCGATCGACCGGTGTTTGCTAACGCGGAGGTCAATCGTGGATCAGGGAAAGCGAAGGCAGGAGCGTGAGGTGAACTGAATTTCAGGTAAGAAGTTATGACCTGCACTCTATTTGGGTCAGATATAAACCGAGTTTAGGTGTAGTTTATTTAGCAGCAGTTCTCTTATGTGTTGCTGATAGCCGGCTAGCTAGCTAGCGCGCTAGCATAGTTAGCTAGCACCGCTAGCGACCCTTCGTGAAAAAGCACCCAGGCTTGGCTTATATTGAGGCGGGTGAAACTCGTGTCAGCACCCGGTCGCTCGCCGACAGTATGTGTTTTAGCTGGACTTATTTTTCGTTTATATGGACCGATGATTTATTTATTTATTCATTTTAGTAACGCTATAAACAGTGAAAGGTGGTGGATTGGCCAGATGTAAACTTCAAATATCTGCTCGTGTTACCAAGACATCCCATATTAGCTCTGATGTTTTCGGTGCCTGCAAAGAGCTAGACAGGTAGCTAGCTAACCCGAGCTGGCTGTCTTTTTGACTCAGGGTCATAGCTGGACTTATTTTTCGTTTTTATGAGCCGATGAGGGTTTTTTTTTAGTAACGGTACAAACAGTGAAAGGCGGTGGATTGTCCAGATGCTGGTCGATGTGGAAAAAATAACTGAATTGTTTGGTAGTCGCTGACGCGGAGCTACAACGAGGGCAGCTATCCACCGGTGTGTGTCAGAAAGAACATGCGGGAACGAGGCGGCGAGGTGACCGCCGATCGACCGGTGGTAGATCGTGGATCAGGGAAACCGAAGGCAGGAGAAGCAGGCGGCTGCCGGTCGGAGCGTGAGGTGAACTGAATTTCAGGTAAGAAGTTATGACCTGCACTCTATTTGGGTCAGATATAAACCGAGTTTAGGTGTAGTTTATTTTCGTTGTGCTGACTTTTTACAATCAGTTATAATAACTCGTACTGCGTGGTAGCTAGCACGATGGAGTTTCTATACAGCTGTGTGCGCGCTAAGTTACTGATGTTGAACTTTATGACAGCCTCCCCTGTCATTCTCTCGCCTGTTCAAACTTCAGTCATGAAACTGATCAATGATCGGCTTTTCTCTCTTGTTTGTTTATCGCGCTAAACAACAGCAGCACGTTTAAGCTTGATCAGCTGTTGTTAGAATTCATTTGATTTTAATTTCTAGTATCAGCTGATGTTTGCTGGAGCCACAGCTGTAGAAGCGGCTGGTCGAAACCAGGAGATGACCTTACTGAATCATCAGAGCTGAACTGGTGATGGAGAAACAGGTTTACCTTTTTTTTAGGTGACATGAATGAGTTGAAGGGAAGTTATGAACTGTTTCTGAGAGAAATAAACACCAAGCTCCTTTTTTTATTTAGCTGACAGCTGGTAACTGTGCAGGGGCGGATCTAGCAAAGCTTTTGCCAGGGGCCAGGTAGGGCATTAACAGAGAAAGGTGGACACAAAGATATACCTTTCTTTCTTACTCTCATACAGGGAGTGCAGAATTATTAGGCAAGTTGTATTTTTGAGGAATAATTTTATTATTGAACAACAACCATGTTCTCAATGAACCCAAAAAACACATTAATATCAAAGCTGAATGTTTTCGGAAGTAGTTTTTAGTTGTGTTTGTTTTAGCTATTTTAGGGGGATATCTGTGTGTGCAGGTGACTATTACTGTGCATAATTATTAGGCAACTTAACAAAAAACAAATATATACCCATTTCAATTATTTATTTTACCAGTGAAACCAATATAACATCTCCACATTCACAAATATACATTTCTGACATTCAAAAACAAAACAAAAACAAATCAGCGACCAATATAGCCACCTTTCTTTGCAAGGACACTCAAAAGCCTGCCATCCATGGATTCTGTCAGTGTTTTGATCTGTTCACCATCAACATTGCGTGCAGCAGCAACCAGCCTCCCAGACACTGTTCAGAGAGGTGTACTGTTTTCCCTCCTTGTAAATCTCACATTTGATGATGGACCACAGGTTCTCAATGGGGTTCAGATCAGGTGAACAAGGAGGCCATGTCATTAGTTTTTCTTCTTTATACCCTTTCTTGCAGCCACGCTGTGGAGTACTTGGACGCGTGTGATGGAGCATTGTCCTGCATGAAAATCATGTTTTTCTTGAAGGATGCAGACTTCTTCCTGTACCACTGCTTGAAGAAGGTGTCTTCCAGAAACTGCAGTAGGACTGGGAGTTGAGCTTGACTCCATCCTCAACCCGAAAAGGCCCACAAGCTATCTTTGATGATACCAGCCCAAACCAGTACTCCACCTCCACCTTGCTGGCGTCTGAGTCGGACTGGAGCTCTCTGCCCTTTACCAATCCAGCCACGGGCCCATCCATCTGGCCCATCAAGACTCACTCTCATTTCATCAGTCCATAAAACCTTAGAAAATCAGTCTTGAGATATTTCTTGGCCCAGTCTTGACGTTTCAGCTTGTGTGTCTTGTTCAGTGGTGGTCGTCTTTCAGCCTTTCTTACCTGGCCATGTCTCTGAGTATTGCACACCTTGTGCTTTTGGGCACTCCAGTGATGTTGCAGCTCTGAAATATGGCCAAACTGGTGGCAAGTGGCATCTTGGCAGCTGCACGCTTGACTTTTCTCAGTTCATGGGCAGTTATTTTGCGCCTTGGTTTTTCCACACGCTTCTTGCGACCCTGTTGACTATTTTGAATGAAACGCTTGATTGTTCGATGATCACGCTTCAGAAGCTTTGCAATTTTAAGACTGCTGCATCCCTCTGCAAGATATCTCACTATTTTTGACTTTTCTGAGCCTGTCAAGTCCTTCTTTTGACCCATTTTGCCAAAGGAAAGGAGGTTGCCTAATAATTATGCACACCTGATATAGGGTGTTGATGTCATTAGACCACACCCCTTCTCATTACAGAGATGCACATCACCTAATATGCTTAATTGGTAGTAGGCTTTCGAGCCTATACAGCTTGGAGTAAGACAACATGCATGAAGAGGATGATGTGGACAAAATACTCATTTGCCTAATAATTCTGCACTCCCTGTAAACACCAAGCTCCTTTTTTTGTGTAGCTGACAGCTGGTAACTGTGCAGGGGCGGATCTAGCAAAGCTTTTGCCAGGGGGCAGGTAGGCATTAACAGAGAAAGGTGGACATAAAGATATACTTTTCTTTCTTACTCTCATATAAAATATTTAGCTTTTATTAAATAGTATCTGAATCTCACAACCAAGTTTGTATAATAATACACAAGATTGGCTGTAGACCATTGTTCATAATTCAGAACACTGTGTAGAATAACAAAAAACAAAAAGTGAATGCATGTGTGAAAAGTGGTCTATAATGTAATGCTTCAAGCGTGTTCATGCAAACATTGTCGGTCTGCCGTGGTACAATGGGACTTCTGCTCATGAACCTGTGTGCACAGCGTCTGCAAATCGGCGCTGTACGAAGTAACTTCATCTTTACACAAACTGTAAGCTGTCATCTGTGAAGCGTGAGCGGTGTTTGTTTTTACCATAGTTCATGGTGGAGAATGGCTGCTCTTCTGAGTTTTCTGTCTGTAGCCGTATGAATGGCAACTACAGTGATTAGCAGCGGCATAGGCACACATAAAATTTCTTCTGAAATTTTCGC
>NW_020328529.1:0-11248 GCF_001858045.2 Oreochromis niloticus
GACACTCAGGTAACAAAAGAATCTGTTCCTCAGAATGATTTAAACACTGCCTCCTGTTTAACTAAGACAACAGAGGAACTCTCACATAAACTGTTGAAGCATAATAAACAGCAAAGGAGAAAGATTAGGAGACGATTATTGGTCCAAGAAAAACTACCACAGAGAAAGGAAAATGAGAAAAGAAAGAGAGACAGACGTACACTTTTGATGAAAGCTTAAGGCAAAGAAAAAGATTCTAGTACAAAGTCTCATGATTCTGATCACAGTAAGAAAAAGAGTGTGTACAAAAATAATCTGTATAAACTCAATGCTACATATAGAGAGAAACAGAGAGAACATTTGAGAAAAATCTATAGAGATAGTGCTAAATTAGAGAGAGAAAAAGAGAACGTGTCATAAGGATGTATAAAGAAGATTCTTTATTCCGAGAAAAGCAAAGGAACGTATAACAAGAACTATAGAGAATCTCCCGTTTTCCGAGAAAAGCAGAAGGAACGTATAACAAGAACTATAGAGAATCTCCTTTTCCGAGAAAAGCAGAAGGAACGTATAACAAGAACTTATAGAGAATCTCCCGTTTTCGAGAAAAGCAGAAGGAACGTATAACAAGAACTATAGAGAATCTCCATTTTCCGAGAAAAGCAGAAGGAACGTATAACAAGAACTATAGAGAATCTCCATTTCCGAGAAAAGCAGAAGGAACATATAAGAAAACATATAAGAATCTTATAGACAATCTCCTATATTCAAAGAAGCAGAAGGAACGATAAGAAGAACATACAGAGAATCTCCCATGTTCCGAGAAAAGCAGAAGGAACATATAGAAGAACATACAGAACTGTGCTGAATTCAGAGAGAAACATAAAGCTTACATGAGGTCATATGTTTCTAACCTATATAAAGAAAGTGAAGAATTTAACAGAAAAAACGATCTTACATCACTAAACGTTATGGAGAAGAGAAAATTTCAGCAGCAACACAAGGACAATATGAGAGAACGAATGAGAGTAAAATATTGGAACGGTTTTTCTTTTAGACAGATGCATAATTTCAGATGTGCAATGAAAATAAAAAGAAAATATCGTCAGATGCATCGACCAGCTGAAAGTTTACAGTGTCATCCAGATAACAGTTTAATGAATGAGGCCATATCTCGTTTCAGATCAAACATTAAGTCAGCACCATCTATGTTTGTACTGTTTGTCTAAAAGCTTCTTTTCCTAATCAGGTGAAAATCTGCAAAAGAAAATTACTCAAAACACCAAACTGTAGCTCAGCAGTGTCTAACTGGTAAATTTGTTCATGTGTGTGATGAAGCATGTAATGATCACTGCAGCTTTCCTGTTGAGAGAAAAAAGGAGTATATCTGTCACACGTGTCACAGTTCCCTCAAAAGTGGACGCATGCCAAGGCTTGCTGCTGTCAATGGTTTAGAACTGCAGGATATTCCAGCTGAACTGTGTGATCTCAACATTCTGGAGAGACATCTGATTGCCAAATGCATCCATTTGCAAAGATTATTCCACTTCCAAAGGGCAGACAAAGACTCATACGTGGTAATGTGGTGTGTGTACCATCTGAAGTCCAACAAACAGTTGACTGTTTACCGGGCTCAGAAACCAATCACAGATAATGAGGATCAAGCTTAAAAGACGACTGTGCTACAAAGGCCATCAGCTGTTCCAGACTGTCACCTGGTCTAAACTGATCCAAGCCCTGCGTAAACTGAAACAGATTCATCCACAGTACA
The DNA here is from genome assembly GCF_001858045.2 of Oreochromis niloticus. Lineage (NCBI taxonomy): Eukaryota > Metazoa > Chordata > Actinopteri > Cichliformes > Cichlidae > Oreochromis > Oreochromis niloticus. The sequence goes on from NW_020328529.1 coordinate 1,751, forward strand.
CAGATATTGTTATCAGAGATGATGCATTGCTTTGTGATCCACGTTACCTGATGATGACAGCAGTGATGAAGCCAGCATGGCAAGTGATGATTATGATGAAGCAGATTTAATGGAAATTGACAACTATGAAAAAGATGCCCTTTTGAGTGAAACCGAGTCTGAAAGTGAACAAGATGTTAATATGCAATCCTGTGATGAACAACCAGAGGAACAAAATCCAGAGGAACCAGAAAGTGATTTGAACAATGGAGGTTTTGCTCTAGAAAGTTGTCTGCAGCCTGTAGACATTTCAGAAGAGATTCTCTCTTTCACTGATAACACATATTGTGTGGCTCCTGCAGAAAGAAACAATCCTGTTAGCTTCTTCAGAACTCCTCATTTGGAAGCCATGGCATTTCCTGTGCAGTTTCCTACTGGTCAGAATACACTGGATGAAAAGAGACGTCTTAAACTCACACCAAGTGCTTACTTCAAGTCAAGGCTTTTCAACATTGATGCAAGATTTGCTAAAGACACAAATTACCTGTTTTTCTCACAGTTTGTCACTGAAATACACTTGGCTAATTCCAGCATGACAATACAGCTAAGGAAAGGTAAAACTATGACCAAAGATGGACGCAAAATCACATCAGGAATGTTACAAAGTAAGACAGAAGTAGAGAAGCTGGTAAGAAATAAAGATGCAATCAGATTTATGCAGCCACTCAGAGGAACTCCAGCTTACTGGCAGAAAACTACCAGAGATCTATTCAGTATGGTTCGTCAAATAGGAACACCTCAGTTCTTTGTCACTTTCTCTGCTGCTGAGATGAGATGGCCTGAAGTGATTCAAGCAATAAAGAGACAGCAAGGTGAAGAGGTTGATTTTGAAGCCCTGGACTGGTCAGAAAAGTGTGAAATTCTAAGATCAAATCCAGTAACCACCATGCGAATGTTTGATAAGCGTGTTGAGGCTTTGTTCAGAGATTTGCTTTTTCTCCTGCACAGCCCCTTGGTGAAATCATTGATTACTTTTACAGAGTTGAGTTCCAGCACAGAGGCAGTCCATATACACATGTTGCTGTGGATTCAGAAAAGGTAGAAGTAGATGTGGATGATGACCAAACTGTCTGTGACTTTGTGGACAGATACATCTCAGCTCAACTCCCTGATCCAGAAAAACAGCCTGAACTGCACAAAAAAGTCGCTGAACTACAAAAGCACAGCAAAAACCACACAAAAACATGCTTTAAGAGTGTGAACTCTGGTTGTAGATTTGGGTTTCCAAAACCACCATCCACAAGAACAATGATTGTGAGACAGGATGAGGATTCAGACACTGAAGCTGCAAAAGCCAAACTCAGACCTTTGTTGAACCTGCTGAAGGAACCTGAAGCTGCTTCTCTCACCATAGAGCAGATTCTGTCACGATGCAACTTGACAATGAATGAGTATGAGCAATGCCTCCAAGACATAAACAAGAAAACAGCTCTTATTCTGAAACGTGACCCAAAGGACTGTTGGATCAACAATTACAACCCACACCTGCTTGAAGCCTGGAACTCTAATTTAGATGTCTCGTTAATATTGAATGCCTATTCATGTATAGAATACCTCTGTAAATATATAACGAAGAAAGAATCTGGCCTCTCTGAATACCTAAGACAGTTATTGACAACTCTGATAAGAACACGGTCAATGAATGTGATGAAATGAGAGCTGTGATGCAGGCTTACTCAAAAAAGAGAGAAATCAGCGCACAGGAGTGTGTGACTCGAGTCTGTGGCCTAAAAATGAAAAATGTTCCCGCAGTGTTGTATTTGTACCAACAGATGATAACCCAGTAAAAATGAGTCGCCCGATGAGCTACCTGGAATCCACAACACATGACAGTTGTAATATTTGGATGACAAGTTTGAGTGATAAATACAAATGCAGACCTGAGACACCAGAATATGAGGAAATGTCCTGGCTGATTTTGCTGCCTTGTGCCGGTTGGTGAGTGGTCCAAATGAAGGAAAAGATGTGCTTCCTCTTCTAAACCAGCTTGGATTTGTACAAAGGCGAAAGAATGATAAACCAGCTATAATCAGGTATTACCACTGTTCACAGAAAAAGATCCTGAGCAATATTATGGACGACTGTTGAGACTTTACCTTCCACACAGATCAGAGCAGGAACTGAAACCACAAGGGTTCCAAACCTATCAGTCCTTCTACAACTCAGGTTTTGTACGACTTCCATGTTCAGACCACAGTGAGTCTGTGAAAAGGGTTGTGAAGAGAAATAAAGACAAGTATGAGAAGAACTCTGAGGATATTGAGAGTGCACTGGAAGAGTTTGAACAAAATAGGGATGTTGTGATTGATGAATGGTGTAATCTGCTCCTGAATCTGAAGTTGTGAGGTTGCAATGTGATGAGAATCTTCCTGAGAGACATTCTGATGATGAGAACGAACAGGAGAATGTCCCGACTACAGTCGTCAGTCTGATGCTGTAACAGAGATCAGAGCCATCAGAGAACAACCTGCAGTCGATCCAGCTGTGGTACGTGTAATGTATCAGAATCTGAACCAGAAGCAGGCCTGCGTGTTCTATGCTATAAGAGACTGGTGTATTCAGCGAGTTTGTGGTTTGAACCCAGATCCATTTTTCTTCTATTCAACGGTGGTGCAGGAACTGGAAAGTCACATCTGATTAAGTATTCACTCTGAAGCATCAAAGATCCTGAGCAGACTGCCTGCTAATGCAGAAGAAGCTGACATATCAAATCCAACTGTTTTACTGACGTCATTTACCGGGACAGCAGCTTTTTCTATCAATGGCTCTACGTTACATTCTCTACTGAAACTACCCAGAGTCTGAAACCACCCATTCAAGGACTTGGTAACCAACTGGATGAAGTCAGATCTGAGCTTATAATGCTGAAATTATTGTTATTGATGAGATTTCAATGGTTTCAAAACCCCTTTTTGCTATGTGGATGCAAGACTGAAACAAATCAAAGGCACTCAGAGACCTTTTGGTGGAATGTCAGTTTTAGCTGTTGGAGATTTTTACCAGCTGCCACCAGTGCGACAGTCTAAGCCTCTCTGTGTTTACGATCCAGAACAGATTGACCTATGGCAGGAACATTTTCAGATGATCACTCTAACCGAGATCATGCGTCAGAAAGATGATGTGGCCTTTGCAGAGATGTTGAACAGGATTAGAGTCAAAGAAAAGACAGATGAGCTTTCTCAGTGCGACAGAGATTTGTTGTCACAGGCTGTGACTGCACCAGAAGAATGTCCAATCGAGGTCTTACACATTTATGCCACCAACAAGAATGTTGAATCCCACAACACAGATACGCTCAAGAAGCTTCATTCAAACATTATAATCATCAATGCAGACGATTTCCAGAAGGATAAATGTACAGGCAGAATGGCACGAAGAGACAAACCATTTACAGGTGGGCGAAATGATTTACCCGACACCCTGAATGTTGCTGAAGGAGCCCGAGTGATGCTGACCAGAAACTTGGACACACTAAACGGTTTGGTCAATGGTGCTTTTGGTATACTGATAAAGGTGGTGAGATCTGAAAATGATGGACAAATAATTAAACTGGGGCTCAGAATGGACAACCGGCAGCCTATGAGACACAACCGCAGTGCTAATGCAGCATCTGATGATCTGGTTTACATTGAGAGAGCAGAGGAGAGTCTGAAGTTTAAAGGAGCGGTACGCAGACAGTTTCCTGTAAAGCTAGCATTCGCCTGCACAATTCACAAAACCAGGGTCTTACAACACAGACAGCTGTAGTTTCAATGAAGAACATTTTTGAACCAGGTATGGCTTATGTTGCTCTCAGCAGGGTGACGTCTCTCAGTGGACTCTATTTACAGGACTTGGATGAGAAAAAGATTTACGCCAATCCCGAGGTAACTGCAGCGCTCCAAACCATGAGACAAGCCAGTGTTGAGGAAATGATGCCTCTTCTTCAGGTCAGAGAAACAGCCAGCAGACCTGACACTCTTACACTGATCCATCACAATACGGAGGGTTTGCCATCTCACATCAGTGACATCAAGAGTCATCATGAAATGTGTTTAGCAGATGTTTTGTGTCTCACAGAGTCTCACCTCCAAGGCTCCTTTGTTGCAGACAGTCTTCATTTGGACGGCTACACATGTTCAAACGCAACAGACATGTGTCCTACACAAACTTTCCTCACATGGCCAGCAGAAGTGGTGGTGGAGTTGTTGTGTATTTGAGGAATCATTTTCAGGTTCAGGTAAAACAGTATCTGCATAATGTCACTGATCTTGAGTTTTTAGTGTTGAAGGTTCAGGCTCCATTCCCTGCGCTCATTGCTGTTGTGTACAGACCTCCAGACTACAGTTTCACATTCATGCAAAACCTGGTAAGTCTTTTAGATTCACTTGAAATAATGGACTGTCACCCAATAATTGTGTGTGGAGATTTTAATGAGAACCAGTTACAGAGTGGAAGAAAACAGATTCTGGAGCAGTTTCAGTCGAGAGGGTATTCACAGCTGATCACTTCTGCCACTACAGACAAGAACACCCTGCTTGACCTCATTTTTGTTTCTCAGCCACAGCAAATCTTCATTCAGGTGTCCTGAGGACATATTACAGTTACCACAACCCTGTGTTTTGTGTCCTGTCTCCAGCCAATCATGAAGTCGTCTGGTGAGTTTTGAAACAATTACAGATCATGTTTGTTACAGAGTTTACTGATTGTAGAGCATGAAAAAGATTTTTCATTGAAAATTATATTTCTTCATATTGTCTTCCCTACTCTGTCTGTAAGAAGACCTTTCTTATTGCAATGTTATTAATCATTTCACCAAATCATGGCTGTACTTCATGCAGAGCGGGAGATCTGCTTTTGTTATCATGCACCTCAGATCTGAAATATGCTGCAAAAAGTATTAAACGGACATAATTTATTTTTTATTCTCATGTTTTAAATGACTAAATCTACTAATGCATTTTTTCATGGATGTTAATTGTCATCTCCTTTTTGATACTTTTTTACTCTGACGTATGTATCTCAACAAACGAGAGCTTCCCCTCAAAGGGCTTTCAAATATGAAATAGTAAATAAATAAATCCCAGATAAATGCAGGTATTTATTATGGGTCACATGAATAATAACAGACAATTATATTTTCTTGATTATAGTAAATTTTGTAGAATCAAATGTTTTTGGGATGAATGAGGTTTTGCTTATCATGTTTTACAGGTAAAAAATGTTAAAAGTTTTAAACTATCTTTAGGCTACCAGAGATGTTATAATGATTCATTATGTAGAGAAAACATTTTTACAGCTTACAGAATATGTATAAAAACTGATTTAGAAGTACATGGAAAGTTTCTGCATCCATTTTCTGACTTGGCCTTTATCCGGGTGGGTTTGGGTTTGGGTGGATAAAGGCCAAGTCAGAATTCTCTGAGCAGCTGGAAAAAGCTGCTAATAAACAAAGACATCAGAAAGCGGGGGCTTTAGGTGTAGCCCCCGCTTTCTGACGCACTAATTAGATTTAGTAACTGACACCCCATACCAGCATTACATAGACACTTGGGGGCTGAGATGGGTGGGTGGGAGGGTGGGTGGTGTTAAAAGCACTTTATGTTTTGTAGATGTATTTTTTCAGACAGGGCACACACAGTCCTGTCTCCTTTGTGGGAAAACCTTCAAACTTCACCATCCTCAGCTGAAACAACAACATCTTAACACCATCTTCATGAACTGCTGAGCCAAACCTGATCCATCAGTGCTGGACTGCACAGATAACTACATGCCACAAGGAGACTGCTGTTTTATGAACTGCCATACCAGTGTGTCTTCAATGGAGAAGATGACACACCCATCACCTGACCTCCTGCCTGATCTGGAGACCATCATCATGCTGCCACACTACACACCTCTGAGACCATCAATGATGACTGATACTGAGGAAACTGTATTTCCTGTCAGAGATGCTCAGTGATCCTCAGAGCAGAGAGAGGTATGATTCTTTATCTTTGATAAAAAATGTCATGCTTTTAATTCATTTAATTAATTTAAATCCTGTTTATTGCATAAAGAATTACACACTCAAATGATTATACTTGTTGACACTTTTTGAGTTTTAATTCACATTATGGATTACAAATCTATGCTTTTTCTACTCTGTCTCTCTGTGCAGGTATTGCTGTCTTCTGAGTTCTTCAGTGTCCCAACTGAGACATTCAAACCTCATTGCAGAGCTCATGTCTTTCCTCACCATCATGTGAGTGTGAGATTGCTCTGGATTCTGGTTATGTGGCCTGCAGCACCTATAAGGTATTTCAACATTGTTCATTTTATAACTTATTTCTAGTTAACACAAATAAAATGTTCCTTTTTCTGTATTTTTTTAGAACAAGCTCATCCTGTGTGCCTGCATTCCAGCTTCTTAGACTCTACGCAAGTGGACAGAGTATCAGTGCTTGGCCACTCTTACAGACACCGACTTCTGTCAACTCACTGCTACTGATCAGGCACCTCACTCCAGGAAGACAGAGGGCTGCAAGCCTGTTATCGTTTCCAGTGTGGCTTTGTATTCTTGGGTAGCATCAGATTTTTCCCACAAATATTCAAAGGTAACACTTATTTTAAGCTTAGTTATTAAATCAAAAGTCTTCCTTGTGTTAATTGTTTTATTTTTTATTTATTTTTTTCTTTACATTTATATGCAGTTCGGATGTGGTGGAGCTTTGTTAACTGTGTGGAAAACATCTGTTTGTGATGATATTTACAATGAGGTTTTAAGGTGACAGTTTCCAAGTAATTTCAATCATTTGACTAAGCAAAAACATGTTTGCAATTAACATATTTTTTTCAGTTTTGTCTTTTGGATTTAACATTCCTCTGTGACAGAAATACTAAACTGGTCAAGTAACCAGCATATCATTGGTCAAAGACAAAAAGGACCACATGTCACGCTAGCAATGAATTTTTGACTGTGTTTGTGTCACCAGATTTAACAAACAATATCAGACATATGAAACTGAACTCTGGATTAATGTGCAGATGTTTTTTGTGTTTTTTTTTTTTTATTGTTGAATAATTATTTTGTAGGACAAACCCAATCTATTTACCCAAACAAGTTACATTGTTTGGGTAAATAGTGGATTAATATATCTAAGTCTATAAGTATAGCAAGCTGAATTCATACAAACACACAGCTCTAAATCTTGAATTGTAGGATGTACAAAAGATCATGTGATTATTATGGACATTTAAATAACTATATCTATTGAACCATTACACATATTCTTTATAGAAATTACACAATCTCAAAATGTGAAAAAAGAAAATGTTTAAGAGAATAAATAATGTGTGTTTGTATGAATCCTGCCTTAGTATGGGGTGTCAGTAACTACATTAGTATAGGTAGGTCTAACAGTGGTTTCCACATCTGCTCTAATATATATAGATAATGGGTCAGACATATAAAGTCATTTTGAAAAGTTCATAAAGGTCACATCCATTTATATGTGTTCCTCTTTATCATTTTATATCAGGTCACACAGCTGACTTGAGTTTTGATCAGAGTAGAACCATAACATTCATGCTAATGGTTCTACTGTTTACAGTTACTTTATGATGGATTTCATCCTGGTCACAGCACTATGTGAAAAGCTGTTAGAGGTAAAGTTAACCCAATTAATACCTCATCATAAGTCACTCTATAACGCAAAGCAGTGATTATTTTCACTGTAATTTATTCCACAATAATGTTCTTTATTTGATCCCTGTTTCTTTAAATATGCACATCGATTGTTCAGCTGTGTGACTCTCTACACCTCAAATATATCACAATGTGGACTTCATTTCGACAGTATTTTGTAGATTGGTACCATATTTATCATAAAATCAGGAAACTGTAAACTAATTGAAAAAATGAAGCTTATGAAAATTTTTAATGTGGCATTGGAACATGTTGTTTATCCTTGCCAAATGGTATTTACACAAAACTCCAGCAAATCAGAGGATATATTTTTGTCTCTCACTTGCGTATATGCGCACGTGTATATTTTTGCAGTTAATAGCCTATCATGTGTCTGCGCATCTTAGGGCCATAAACATAAACATGGCAAACAAGGATATGTTCACAATTCCAACAGATGCTTCAATTGTTTGTATAGATGTTAGATTCATTTGATTTGCATTTTCTATTAATATTTTTCTGTTTGTCCCAAATGGGATTTTTATTTCGTTGCCATTATTGTAATCATTGGAAACAACTGAGTAAATATTTTGTATCATATGTTTCTAAAATATTTGAATGTTCTACTTTTCTACTACTGGTTTTCTACTTTCTAAACTTTCTTCCACTCTTTGGCATTTCAATAACATTATTTTTGGGTGTTTTTATCTCTGACCGCAGCATCTTGTGCATTTATTACCTAAATGTTGTTTGTGTGGGTTTTGGTTTTTTGTTTTTTGTTTTTTTTGCCATTTTTAGATTTCACCAGCTGTGTAAACTCTGCAATTTTACCTTGGTTTTGTTCCACATCAGTTTATCTGCTGGCTGATTTTCTTCCTTTTCTAATGTTTCTGGTAATTTTTCACAGTTAAACAAGTAACTTTGAGGTTACTTCAGCCTTTTCAGCTGTTATCTGTTGACAGTTTTGCCTAATTATTACATTTCTGCAAAATTATAGCAGTTCTGATAACTTGTAATATTTCTGCCAAGTTTTTAATTTTCTACTAAATTATATTATTTTTGCTAGGTTACACTACTTTTGTTTATTATGTTATGTTATGTTATTCTAAATTATTTCATTTCTGCTAAGTTGTAGCTTCTGGTAAACTACAACATTTCTGCTGAATTGTTATGTTTCTTCTAAGTTATTGCTTTTCTGCTAAGTTATTACATTTTTGTTTAGTTGATGTTGTTCTGCAACGTTATTAAATTTCAACAACTTTTTAAACACTGACTTTGATTTCTTCAGCTTCTTCAGCTATTTTCAACTATTTTCAGCAGACAGTTCAGCTTTAAGCATCCACACTGCATTTTCGCAGGAAATGCAAATTTTTCTAGTTATGTGTGCCTATGCCAAGAGGCACATATTACTATTCCGGATTTATTATTATGTGTGCCTATGCCAAGAGGCACAATATTACTATTCTCGTTTATTATTTTATATTATATTATTATTTTATATTATTCTCCAGTTGCCTGAAATTTTGCAGCGAATCTCGCCCCGCAGTTTTGAGACAAGCTTCATATATGTTACTCATTTTGTGCGGCTGGATCTGGAATGGTGTGCTATGACTTTTGGTGTTTATGAATTTATAGTTTTTTAAATATTAATATTTTAGTGAAATTTTCCCGCGCTCCTCTGCCGAACAGTTTTGACATTAGGTTACATATGTTAGATCATTTTGTGCGGCTGGAGCTGGACTATTATGTCATGACTTTGGTGTTCATGACTTTTATAGTTTTTAAATATTAATATTTAGTGCAAATTTAGGCCA